>NC_068375.1:3132135-3170924 GCF_023724105.1 Carassius gibelio | reverse complement strand
GATTACCTTTCATGTTGCAGCTAATGGCAGAAGGTGAAATGTGTTGATGAAATGAATGTGTACTAAAGTTTGTTTTGCATTGACTCAAAAATGTTTTGGTGATTTGGACATACATCTCCTTCTTTGCCCTATTATATCAATCACCAGGATGCCGCAGGGTTTTATTGAATTTCTGTTTTCTTAGAATTCACCCACAATATCTAACATGGATGTCTATAGACAGCTACCATTTTTTATATTTCAGTTTAGTAGTTGTCAAAAGCCCCTCCCCCCACCCCTCAACCACAAATATTTAATCAAATTTCAATTAAATTTCATCTAAAGTAACAGTCTTTAATAATACATAATAAAACATCCCAATTTTCATCTGTTCTTATTCATTTTAATACATCTACGATTTAATACAATGATCTCAAATTGATAGTTCAATCAAAAATGAAGAGTCCGTCTTTACTATTTATTATTCAAAACCTGTAAAAGGGATGGAAATTATCACCCGCCACCAGCCAAATGCGGGTGATTTTGTATTGTGGCGGGTAAACTTGCTTCCCCTACCGGCCACCGTGGCGGGTAAATAAAAATAGCATACTGTTTCACCCTGCCAGTGGACAAAAAAGTTAATTTCCATCCCTGGTGTGTGTACAACACGCAATAATGTGTAATATCATCCGAATCAGCTATGTGGAGAAAAGCGATCTAAAACCGAGCTCGAAACGGCGGCATTGTTCCCAGTACAGTGTTTGCAGCTGAAGTTAGTGCCGCTGGTGGAGTGATATATCTGTTGGTTATTTACAGTACGTTTTATAGCACGTGCTCATGATATACAATATCGCGTGGAGAGTTGAATTTTTCTTCGCGCACAAATTTCAACATACTGTTAGGTCTCTGTCAAACCCCTGGTAAGTTCATTTTCCTCCAGCATTCTGCAACATTTTAGATTATATGGACAGTTTGTGTTTATCTTATTGTTTTTAACAGCATAATAAGCAAACTAACAAACACTATTATCGGTCGCGTGTCTAATAACTGCTGTCCGGGCGATGCATTTTATTTCCAGTCCTCAAGTACTTTTTCAGAAGTTAGTTCTCTGGCTAAAAAGTTGTTACACTATTCATTTTTGTTTGTAGAAACAACATTGTATCGCTACACATGTTTGACAACTCTGGTATGACGAGACGCGTAAAAACGATGTATTAAAAACGCTGTGCGTTCGTTTGTCGACGGCATAAAATTTTGCGGGCCGAGATTTCTTTCAGTGATACTTTGTTGAACAGGGGACTTCTCCCCCACGGTCGCCGTGATTTTGCCAAGTAATCTTTTACTGATAATGGATCAACATTATTGTCCAAAAATATAAACTTAACCCAATCCCTGCCCCTAAACCTAACCCTACCCATAATTTATTCCTAAAAATCAGTGGGAAATGATAGCTGATTAACAAGAGTGTAGAAGCACCTAACCCTGATTTTAAGCCTAAAACAGATATTTCTTGAAAAGTTAAATCTCAATTCTGATTGGTTGATTGGAATGTTGTACCATCAAACAAGGATGTTTATCCAGGAACATGTTGTACTAGCTGAAATCACACTCACCTTTTCCCCACGTGTTCCCTCAAACACACAAAAAAAAAAAAAAAAAAAAAAAAAAAAAAACATAAAATAAAAATAAACTATAAACTGGTGAATCCTTTCCTTTGCAATTATATACAACATTATTAATGCGTATGAAAACTGTTTAGAATATTGCAAAAATGTTTCTGTGGATTATAAAAAAAGTTCAGTGCAGTGTATCATCCAGTTGGGCTACGGAGTTGAGAGAATGAGTGACTTCAGATTAAATAAACTGCTTAAATATTGTAGATCTTGTAGTATTAATTTTCACATGCAGTTACACATTGTCCGTCAAAAACAAGAAAGTGGCTGGTAAAAACATTGAGGGGCTACTTCTCCAGAAGTAAGAAAGGCATAGAGGTTTTGGGTGAATTATTGTCATTTTTGGGCGAACTATACTTTTACTGATTAGTAAATAAATCATTTAATTATATAATGCTGATTCTTTTGTATACAGATTTGACTCTTTTGTGTATTTTCAAAATATCCTCAAAACTCATCTACATTCATCTAAATTGTTTACCTTATATGTTCAAAATCTGCATGTGCATTTGTAGTCTGTCAGCATGGTTCAGGATAGACTGCCAGGGAGAGGAACCAATCAATTGCTGTGCCTCATGAGAGAGGTCAAAAAGGTGAGCTTGAGCCATGTCAAACAAGCAGGCATGGGTCCCATCAGTGTGCTGGGCCTCAGAGAGAGGGAGCTGTTGTCAGATGAAGTCCAGGCCATCGTTACAGCATGCCATCTGATAAACAGAAGCTGTACCATGGCAGACAAAACCAAATATATTGAAGCAATTAAAAAGCTGTTGCAAATGCAGTGCCCACAATGAGTAATTTCTTTAATGGTCTGAACATTATCTTGCCCATTAGTTTCAGCTGTACAGTACATCATTAAAGTTTCACACAGTTTTTGGTCTTTTTGCAACTCAGTGAGATCAAATTTGTTGGTTAGCTTGATGAATCTTGAGTTGTCCCCTTTGGTAAGTTTTTTTGGTCCCGCTTTCCAAATAAAAGTGCTAATCATTGCTTTGCTTTTCTGGCAGTGCGTAACAGTATATTTACAATATATTCATGAAGACTCCAATTCAATTATCACATATTGCAATATAGAATTTATTCCAATATACTGTGCAGCCCTAAGGTGCAGAAGTTTCATAACACCAACCATGTTATGGCCATGATGCCAATTTCTCTTTATTAACAATCACAATAAAAATCAATGGTTTGATTTTTATTTATTTTTTTCTATCTAGATGCACTGCCCATCAAAATCACCGCATTCTGAAACTATCAATTATTTTCAGAACTAACAAAATGTTGCAGTATCACCTCTGCAGCACATGCACATTTAAAAAAAATCATAATCATAATAAAAATAAATGGTGTGCACTCAATAAAGGGTTATTTTTGTGTAGGTTCACTGCACATCATCCAGTCATTCTAGAATTATCTGTTATTTTTAAATATAGCTTTAAATAAATGCCTGAGTATGTTCCCAAGATGACCACAAGTTTAGCTGACTTCCCTTGAAGGGACTTCACTTTTATTATTAGTTAGTGAGTAATTTTAATGACTGCAATGTTGGCTTTATGGGCCATTACCATGTTATGCTCATGAAGGAATAGCATCGAAGTGTTCGTGGAGCAAGAAAGAACACAGACGCAAAGGCTCCTCGCTTCTGGCAAAATCACTCCCAAACAGCTTGCTTGTTCTCTTCCGGATCATTCTAGTCAGTAATTATTTGTTCTTGTTTATTTAGTCGAGGGTTTAATGTAAATGCTGATTTATTATTGTGTCTGTGATTCAGTAGTCAGACAGCAGGGGGGAATGCTGGGTAAGCAGGGAGAAATAGGACCGCCACGGGTGTCATCTGATACTGACTGATGACTCAGCCACACACACACACGCTCAAATGTTTGTGTGAAATTAATTCAAGTGTTATATTTGGTCATGGTTTTATCTTTCAATTACTCTCCTCTAAACAATAAAACTGCAGGATGGCACAGTGTCCAGTCATAGGTCACCTGAGTCACACTGGCACTGCGTATCGACCCACACACACACACTCACACCAACATCACGGCACACACCATTTCCCATGAGTCAATGAGATTTATGCCCTGCTCGGCCCTAAGTAAGGCAGCAGGATGCCCCATGGCCTTCTGGGTAAAATGAAAAGTCTCTGGGAGATAAATTAACAGCAGCCTGGCTGATTTGGCCGTCACGCTTGGCCACTCAGGCTAGGTGCTGTTTATAATTGATTAGCCTCCCACAATGTTTTCTCATTTAGCGACCTTTGTGAAACACAGTCACGGTCATAAAGCCGAAACCTCCCTCCCACCCTTCCCTGAACATGTCTGCAACCGACAGCTCCAAATGAAGCCAAAGAAAGACGGAGGATGACGAAAAGGACAGTATAGGGCACCTGATCTGAAGATCTAAATCACTTACAGCAGCACTTGATCCATTTTGTGCTGCTGTATCTGATGGTGGATCAGCTTAAAATCCAGAAGAAGAGTCGAGCGTCAACAGGCGTTATGTGATCGTACCAAGTCATGAGGATTTTCGAGATACGTACATCCCCTGTAAGCCTCCGCTGCTTTTCGAAAAGTAAGAAATGGCGATATGTTGGATTTCCAGCTCAAAGACTTTGGCTCAATGCGCCGTCCTTGACACTCTAATTACCCCGCAGCCAGGTAGAACCTATACATCACCATGTTTACACTTGCGGTATCGATCTTGATGTAATGGTCCAGAGATTTCTGCCTGTCAAATCTCTCTCGCCCCATCCTCTTCCCTAACTCTCATTTCTTGAGAGTAGAGAAGGGTAGATGTGGGAGGTCATTTACTCATCTCCCATAAGACACTTTTTTTCTGCATTTCACTGTGTGTGTGTGCGCGCATCTTGTCCTTAGCTGAAAACTCAGTAATTAGATAGTGATGGGTCTCTAATGGATTTGACTTAGTGCATTAAGGTGCAGGCGCAGTCCCCGAGGAACATGCCCAAAGCACAACAATCACATCAAAACAACAACAGTGACTCTGTAGAAAGAACAGCTTAAAAAATTAGGTGCCAAGGGCAGCCGCTGATAATGAAAAGATAAATGGTGACAAGGAGAAACCCAAATTAAAGCTAAATGAAAACACAACAAGAATTCAATTTGCCAGGACGTTTTTAATTACAGGATCCGTCAAATACGTTAATATTATGTAAGATGATGTATGATGTGGAAATGTTTGAACTCACTTGGACTCATTTTTAAAGTACAAACACTAATTCTTATGCAACATGTCACATATGAATGCTAATTAAAGGTGTAGTTCACTCAAAAATGAAAATTCTGTCATTGTTTTCTCACCCTCCACTTGTTCCAAACCTGTATGAGTTTCTTTCTTCTACTCAACACAGAGGAAGATATTTTGAAGAATGTTCTATAGTATGATCTATGGTCTATAGTATGAAAAAAATTATAATTATACTGTGGAAGTAAGTGTAAGTGGAAGTAAGTAAGTGTAACTCTCATGAAGAAAATATGACATCCGTATTTCTGATGTCACTCTAGTATCAACTCATCTTTGAGGATAACTATACATTATCCAGGAATACACTGAAGATATTCAAATGAAATGTATGATATTTATGTGCCTATTTGCCCACTACTCTATCATTTATGTTTTATTTTCTGTTTTACATGATATATATATTTTTTTCATTTACTTCTTTTTAATAAGATCAACGTCTGTTTAAGTATGAAAAGAAATGACAAAAGCACAGTGAAAGTATCATAGAAGAAGTCCATTCTGAGATGGTCCTTATGCGCTTAAATACATTTTTAGTCACGGAAAATCACCCAAAACAAATCTGACACTTAAAGGTTGTTGCCTTAAGAAAAATTATAACTGGTCTGAAATCAGAGGTGTAAATCTTGCAAATCTTTTGACTGTTTTAGAAGCTGTGTGTGTGTGTGTGTGTGTGTGTGTGCGCGCATGTCTGTATAGTTATATTTATTGGATTCCTTGGAAAATCGTAAAAATTATTGCTAATAAACAAGTATTCCCAATAAAACAGGTTTTGTTCGAAACATTTTGACAAAAATGCCGACATTCACTCAGACCAAAAGTTGAAAATGTATAATTCACACCTTTGTTCAGTTGATTTTTATATTATGATGAAATAACGCTAAATATATGATGCGAATTGTCCTTAATATTTTATCCAATATGATATGGATATGAAAATAGTACTGCATAGTGTTACCTCATGCTAACCTTCAGCATATATTTTATGTTACTTTATGTTAGCAGCCTAGCATTGTCAGCTAATAACCAACTAAAGTACTGAAAAAAAGACCAATTTGTGCTGCTTTTTTCAGCATCTCACACATGAGTGCAGTATTTTTAAGAAGTTCCACTTTCAAAAATGTATCTCCTTCAGTTATTTTCTATTCGTCATCGCAGTGCCTCTGTAATTGGGTACTATTGTATATCATTTTGCCTTTAAACTGCAAAAATATGTTCTGTGTGAAAAGTCCCTTATTTTTTTTATGTGTTGCAAAGCATTGCAGTTAACTTCATGTTTAGGCCCGGGGTTTAGGTTAGATGTGTTAAAAGTAAACAGTTTAAGTCAATCCATTGTGTGTTCTACTTTTTTCATTAAAGTTCATCTGGAAAAAGAGAGCAAGACAGTACTATTAGTATTACTGTAACAGTAAAATTTGGCTAACTGGAGTTGAGCTGATTCATTTACTGTTTCACATGACTGCATGAATGCCATCAGTGATACCACTGTAGGTTATGACAGTCAGTGGTCCAGTGTCCAGTTGCTAGTGTGCAAGCATGTTTCCACAATCCATGCTATTGTATGAGAAAATGCTAAAGCTAAATAAGGAAATCTTGGAACGATAACATTTACTTTTGATTATTTCTTCACTAAATCTGTGTAAATCTCCCCCTCTCTCTCTGTTGTGGCAATACACCGTAATATGTTTTCAGTGCTGATAAAACTGTGACCTCACAGATACAATCACTACTGGATCTGTTTTTGTACATCTCCACACTCACTGTCTCAGTTAAACCGTCTTTCTCTCTCATTACTGTGGCTTAATCTCTGTGATGTACTGTACCACAGTACAAAAAGTGAACAAAGGATGAGATTAGTTCATCTCAAAACCCTCAGTGCAAAGTCTTTTTGAGGCCAGTCAGTTCACTCAGTGGCCATCTTGGTAACACCCCGGTGCAGCTGTTTTCAATGGAGGAATACAAGTACAGCTCCTATATACTTCAGTGGGGAAATACATCTCAAATCAAAAATATAATTTAATCTTTTTTTATCTAACTTAGTAAAGTTTCAACTAAGTTAAAGGTAGAAATCACAATGACTTGAGTTATAAAGATATGTATCACCAACAAACTCATGAAAGAAATGTTCATCTTTAAAGATGTCATTGATATCAACAGTACTTCATGCTGTGAAAACTTTATTTTGTGGTTTGGCTGACAGGACATTTTTTATTCTTATTTTTTTATGATACATCTTTTCTCCTCACCATCTTTTCCTCCTTCTTGTTCTCAAGTCATATTCTCACTTGGGTCAGATGGCCTAAGAGCATCTTCAGAGGTTCAGTGAGGTCTGAACAGAGATGTGAAATTCAAGGGCTCCGTGTCTCTACCCTCACATACACACACTTCTGGAACTGGAACAAGCTGAAAGAAATTCTTACATAAAAGCTCTCATGAAGTCTCTCAAGCAAATCTTTCTGAGAAACAGAGAGGGTGGGAGAAAGTAAAAGAGAGAAAGACAAAGAAAGACAGAAGAGTTGAGAGAATGGAGATGGTTTTTGGCTGGTTAAAGCAGTGATGTAATGGCTTTACTGTGGCCCTGTGAGGCCGGCAGAGAGCATCCGTTACGATTCCCTGGCATTAATGTGATAATCTGAAGCCTAATGAGAAACCGCCTCAGGGATGCTGTTTGAGAACAAGGGGTTGGGATGTCACCTTCAGTCTTTAGCCCTCTTCGCTTTAACCTTTCAATCTCCGCCGTCCTGTCTCTCTCTTTGTCTGCCTTTGAACTGAGGTCAGTGCATTAGCCTTGCTGGAGGAAATGCCGGGGGAGTGAAGTGTGCAGTCCATGTGTTTAGCCAGAGTGGATGACCCTGTACACACACAAACACACACACACACACACACACACCTGCAGCCCACACATAAAACAACATTATGAAGAACAAAGTACACTCATTTTCTTTTCCTCGCTGCTCCTTTGAACTTAAAGGACAAACAATAGATGGCCAAAAGTAAGTGTACGCCCCTTTCTAAACAACACGGTCTCACTCCAACTCGTCATATATTGAAGCTTGGTCAGGACACCTTGGCGTCGCTTTTTGACGCTCAAGGTACCCCTTAAGTGTTATTTTTCGAAGCACAGGGTCCTCCATTGTTTTCGGTTGTTTTTCTTAATTTAATGCATTCCATGCATTTGAATTAAATATAAATAATTTTATATACATTTATAGTTTCATTGGAGCATGTAACCCCACCCCTACCCCAAACCTAAATTCTGAACAATATAAAACTCATAACAGGCAAATAAAAGTATGGTCACGGTATTTATTGCAAAAACCAACCATAAAGTGAAAGTCGTGACATTTGCCAAGTATGGTAACATACTCAGAATTGGTGCTCTGCATTTAACCCATCCAAGTGCACAAAAACACAGCAGTGAGAAATGAACACACACCAGAGCAGTGGGCAGCTATATATCCAGCGCCCAGAGAGCAACTGGGGGTTCAGTGCCTTGCTTAAGGGCACTTCAGCTGTGGGTAATGAGGGTGGAAGAGAGCACTGTTCATTCACTCCCTCCCACCTACAACTAATTCCTGCCAGCACCAAGACTTGAACCGGCGGCATACCAATAACTAGTCCAAGTCTCTAACCATTAGGCCACAGCTGCCCAAACGAGCAGTAGAAAAGCATTACAAACATTGCATTCTAAGTCTTGTTGCATTCTAAGTCTTCTAAAGCCACACGACACCTTTATACGAAGAAGAGAGTAAAACTTATTTTAATTATTAAAATGATCCTGCTCCATTAATGCCTCACATCACGTCTCATTCAAAAAGATACTCCTGTAGCATGACACAATCAATTTTTTCCCCCCTGAAATATACAGACTTTCCCTTTCTAGTAAAATGTAAAATAATTGTAGTTTTTCTCACTCGCTTTGATACATTTCTCAGATCAGAATTAAAATTTTCCAAACTACTCGATCTCCACATTATCAAGCCGCTTATGCACATCACAAAAGCATTTCTCATTCTTTTGAACTAACTGCGAATGCTTACATGTTCAGTTGACTATGTATAATTGTCTGCTGTCTCCTACGTTATCAATTGCTAAAGTCATGTTGATCAAAATATATTTTACTCGTTCTCTGTTTCATCTTACCACCCAAAACATATTAGCATTAGTTCATTGCTCAAGTCATTCAATGCAAAATGGTTGAGCTAGTTGTCATAATCTGTTAAGCATATTTTCTATACATTTCTGTTAGAATTGTATTTATTTATTTATTTATCTAATTATTTATTTATCTATTTATTTATTTATTCTATGTTTTCTGAATTGATTAACTGTTCAAGTGAACCTAGAAATTTACTAATGGTTGGGAATGTAAGATTTTACATCAACCAGTGATCAACCAGTTCTCTAAAAGTGCAGGTGTAAGGGTGAAACTGTGTCTGTATAAATTATATTTGCTGTATGCTGCAAAATACAAATGGACTCTGTATTATGAACCATTACAGTAAGTATACAGTATAACAGTTTAATGCACATTGGTTAACATTCCGGTTCTCTCTATGAAATGTTTGAATTATTGAGGATACTGTCAATCTCCCAAAATGTGTCTGCATCTTTAAACCTGCCTTAGGCATTGTAAGGCCATGATTGACAACATGGTCCACAATAGTGGCCCTTATTTAATCTGATATGAGCCTATATCCTTGTCCTCTTCTGCCTCTTCCTCTTATTTGCCTCTGTACCCTTCCACCTTGCATCCTTACTCCTCCTCTTCCTCTCGGCTGTTGACCCTGATCATTTCCTGGGTGTTCATCCATTGCAAGAATTTGTAACGCTTGTGTTGTCCTCTGTCTATAAATTCTTTCCAATTGAAGGGTCATGCGATGCACCTTTGAGGTATTTCAAAGAACTGGTTTATCATTGGTTTATCTACATTCTCTTCATTAGTTAAGTTAAGATTCACCTGCCCAATGCATGGCAAATTTACACAAAGTCTAATAGAAACGTGTAGAAAATCTGCTTGACAGTTTATGACAACTAGATCAACATTTTGCATTTAAAGACTTATACAATTAACGAATGACTGGATGTTTTGATGTGTATTTTGAGTGTATACATTTTGAGCAACATGACATGTAGTAAACCATAGACAAATATACATAATTAATTGCATGAATGTACCATAGCAATCGCAACTTGTTCAAAAGAATGAGAAACTGCTTTTATGATGTGCACAAGTAACTAGATGATGTGGAGTTTGAACAAGTAATTTTGAGAATTTCATTTCTGCTCTGAGAAATGCACCAAAGTGAAGTTACAAAACTGTAACGTGCAGGAATTAATTGGAGTTTATCAATTTATCAAGGCATTCTCAGTTCAGTTCTGAATAGTGCACAACCCACATACATTTGGCCATGTAGTTCAGCTAGTCTATGCAAAATTGGTTTTTGAAGTATAATGGGGTGAAGAATTTTGGACCAATGACATTTCACAACGGACAGGGGAAACACATACTGTCTTGTCTCTCTCTGAAGTTTTGGCTCGTCAGGACAACGAACCCCAACTGCTTGTTTACATGAAAGAGATAACTTTTATCTGGTAAGTCTCTACAACACACCATTATGCCATATTTTGTTCCTTGCAGCACTGGCAGCAAAGATTGGATATTTTTCTATGTCATCGGTTAGTTTCTGTCTTCTCGGCCATGCAGTGTAGTTTACAATGTAATTTATTCATTTACATGGTCATTATTATGCAGATCTGTTCCAGCGTGTGTATTTGTGTTTTGCCAGAAGAATCTACTCATCCTTGTGTGCATATGCGTGTGTGTGTGTGTGTGTTATATACTCAGTAAGTGTGATGTAGTAGACTGATTCAGTTACATTGTGATTACAGGAGCATATCTCAAAGCTCCCTATCAGGATAAAAACAAGATGAACGAGACTGCCAAGGAGAGTAGGAAGAGAGAGGATCGAGAGGGTGGGAGAGAGGGAGAAAGAAGCGAGAGGATACAAAGAAGATATTGCGGCAGTCAAGATGACAAATAAAGGAGGGAAGACGGATTAAAAGAGGAGAATAACATGGTAAAGGAGACAGAAAGGACATAAATGGTGTCGTCTGTTGGGATCACAACAGTACACAACTCATACACACTCACATCTATACACGCAATCTCACACACACAGTGGAGCTGTTAGATGGATTCGTTTTTCTCTGCGAAGATCTGTCTTCAGTAATGGTTAATACTTAAAGACAGCATCTGTGATAGTGAAGACGAGCAGAAGATGAGTTAGTCAGTGCAGGGGGCCGGCTCTATGCCTGGGGACAAGCCGTAAGGGCCCGGCTCTCAAAAAACATCACTAGTGCACCCTGATGCTCGCCCCTGGCAAACGCTCAGCGCCTGACTCTCAAGACGTTACCTCAAACGCCTTCTCTTTTCTCATTAATACTAAAATATGGAGGGATTCACTACGAAAAAAGTATGCACACTGGTAGCAGGGTCAATGACAAGGCACTTTTTTGTGGATTTTTTATTAATTCAAAAATACATAACAAGTGCATTTCTTGTGTACATTAATTTGAATACTTCTGAATGAAAAACAACAACAACAACATATATTTTAATTAATTCATTATTTTTTTATTTTTTTGGCAGAACATGCTTTCAACGAGTATGTGTATGTATCCAAATTATGCATGTGGCTACATAAATGTTGTGAATTAAGCAGAAGTTGTATTTTTATTTATTTATTTATTTGTTTGATTGATTGAGAACTTCTCCTGTATGTACTGTACACATAGAAAATAATCCACAGAGTTATTACTGAACGAGACTTGTTGACTGTTGCTCAGCAAGTACTTGCAGTTTTACACTTCAACCTAAAGTTGCATAGTGAACGTTTAAATAATCTTCCATTTATATATTTATCTTTAACTCACCAGTGACCCAAGTACAGACATTGGCACATGCTGTCTATTGTTTTAGCACCTGATTCAGTGAACAAATTGCACAAACATTACTATTAATAATGCTTTGCTGGTTCATTTCACTTGAAAAACAGCACGAAAGAAGAGACTGATGGACAGAAATAACACCTAAGTGACCTTATGATGCACTGATTAGGGCAAAATGTGTCTTTTACATCAGGGAATATCAAGCTGGAATTTCACTGTGCTGGAAAAATTATCTTTCTCTTAGGGATGGCTGGGATCTTCATATCACTCTTTTGTAAACAGCATTTGGAAAAAAAAAATAACATCAAAAATCTTGTTCTTACAAAAAATAACATGTTGTTCTTGCATGAAACGTTGGGTCTTTTATAACAGTATCAACATACACAGGCCCAACACACATTCTTTAAGAAATGTGGGAGAAAGATTTTTAGCACGATTAGCCCCACTAGCAGTCCTAATTGTTTGCCTGTTTCCATGGTGATCAGTGTCTTCCAGCTGTGCTTATGATGCCCTACTGAGGGTTGTACTGTTGGGTAACTGGACCTACTAAATCCATCTGATGAGATGTGCTCCTTTTCAATCATGAGTTAATTAAGTGTATGTTTGACATCTAAAAATGCTGTATTAGCTAATGTAAGTGTGGAAAATATATCTTACAGTGTCCTCACCGGCAACTTTAGGTACAGCTTGCTACTACTGGGTTGGAACCCTTTTGCCCTCAGGTGTTGGAAACATTACTCTGAAATGTTGGTACATATTGACATGATAGCATGACACAGTTGCTGCAGAGTTTTCAGCTGAACGTTGATAATGTGAATCTCCCGTTCCATCACATCTCAAACGAGGCACCAGGCAACCTTTTTCCAGTCTTCTTTTGTGTAATTTTGGTGGTCCTGTGCAGATTATAGCCTCAGTTTCCAGTCCATCGCTGACAGGAGTGGCACCTGCTTTGATATTCTGCTTCTATAGCCAGTCTGGTTCAAGATGCTGTGCATTCAGCACGTCACATCATTTTCACTTTTCCACTTGTTCATTTGAATAACTGCTGCCTTACTATGATCTCAAACCAGTCTGCACATTCTCCTCTGACCATTCTCTGTGAAACCAAGAGATGGTCACCTTTCTTTTGATGCTTGGTACTTCAGCAGCTTAAATGCATTTGAATTGCTACCATGTGATTGGCTGATTAGATATTTGCATAAACAAGCAGTTGAACAAGGTGAATCTCTCTCTCTCTCTCTCGCTCTATATATATAGATTCTTAAAGTCTTTTTGTCTGTCTGTCTATTCATTTTTATTATTATTGCATATACTTTTTAAACTCTCCTTTATATATATATATATATATATATATATATATATAAAGATTGCACTTCCCCTTTCTAACATCTCACAGTTCAGAAAGGTTCAGATTTTTTGACATTTCTTTTCCATTGGTTCTCCACGTTGATTGATAGATTCAATGCTATTCCATTTTTTCTCACTCCAAAAGTATTTTAAAAGACAAAGGCATTGTGAAACATCAGTAGTTTTCAGTCGTACACCATAGATGCCATATTCACCGATGGCAATGACAATGACACTTTTAGGGACAGTATGTCCCACCGTGCACCTGTGTGTCAATCATTCGGCTGCAGCAACATTGAAATTACATCTTTGTTTTATATTTACTTTTTTCCTGTGGACATTCTTATTCATAAAACACAAGAAGAACATTTGCTGCATAAATTGCTTTTATATATAGCTACATTACATATATACATTACACAGAACTTTCTTAATATACACACACACACACACACACACAAACACTGGGTATGGAAAGTATTCAGACCCCCTTAAATTTTTCAATCTGTTATATTGCAGCCATTTGCAAAAATTATTTAAGTTATTTTTTTTTTCTCATTAATGTACACACATTGGGTTTAAGTCAGGGCTCTGGCTGGGCCATTCAAGAACAGTCACAGAGTTGTTGTGAAGCCACTCCTTCGTTATTTTAGCTGTGTGCTTAGGGTCATTGTCTTATTGGAAAGTGAACCTTCGGCCCAGTCTGAGGTCCTGAGCACTCTGGAGAAGGTTTTCGTCCTGGTTATCCCTGTACTTGGCTGCATTCATATTTCCCTCGATTGCAACCAGTCGTCCGGTCCCTGCAGTCCCTCCGTCGGGCCACTCTGCCATAAAGCCACGACTGGTGGAGAGCTGCAGTGATGGTTGACTTTCTACAACTTTCTCCCATCTCCTGACTGCATCTCTTGAGCTCAGCCACAGTGATCTTTGGGTTCTTCTTTACCTCTCTCGCCAAGGCTCTTCTCACCTGATAGCTCAGTTTGGCCGGACGTCCAACGCTAGGAAGGGTTCTGGTCGTCCCAAACATCTTCCATTTAAGGATTATGGAGGCCAATGTGCTCTTGGGAACCATAAGTGCAGCAGAAATTATTTTGGCCAGATCAGTTCCTTGCCACAATTCTGTCTCTGAGCTCTTCAGGAAGTTCCTTTGACCTCATGATTCTCATTTGCTCTGACATGCACTGTGAGCTGGAAGGTCTTATATAGACAGGTGTGTGGCTTTCCTCATCAAGTCCAATCAGTATAATCAAGCACACCTGGACTCAATTGAAGGTGTAGAACCATCTCAAGGATGATCAGAAGAAATGGACCGCACCTGAGTTAAATATATGAGTGTCACAGCAAAGGGTCTGAATACTTAGGACCATGTGATATTTCAGTTTTTCTTTTTTAATAAATCAGCCAAAATTTCAACAATTAAGTGTTTTTCTGGGTTGCTGTTTGTACGTTGATGAGGGAAAAAAAAAATAAGTTAAATGATTTTAGCAAATGGCTGCAATATAACAAAGAGTGAAAAATTTAAGGGGGTTTGAATACTTTCTGTACCCACTGTATATGTATATTTATCAAATATTAAGTACCTTTCATTTTAGCAGTGGTGGGTCAATTTTGGCAACCCTCCTTGAGGGACAAAGAGAGCCTCACCATCCATAGCTTTTAAAAAAAGCCTTTGTTGGATAACAATAATTACTATTTCATATTTTATTTTTTTCTGCTAGTTGCAGGGAACAGACTTCTGCACTGTGCTTACTTTGAGACTCCTTTTAAATTGAGCTCTCAGACCCACCGAGTTGAGTTTAAGTAGCAACAGGGAAATGCAGAACATGGCTGTTTTCATGCTGCGATCATAAACAAGCCTCAAACCACTCAAACACACACCAACCGCCTCAAATGTAGAGGCAGGAGCAGACCTCAGCTGATTCATTAGGCTGCGATGATATCTGTGTAACATTACCCTCTCGCATGAAGAGCCGAAATGTTCATTGTGTCACGCTGAGAAAACTATATGTGTTCAATCTAAGATAAAAGTGGCAGATCTGTTCACACAGCGCGGGTCTATAAGGCTGATTTGCTTGAAATTGTAATGTCATTATGAGCCCTTTAGTGCTTCTAACATTGATACTCAAGACAAAAACCTTGCTGGAAAGCTCCCGCTCGTATGATTTCATTCGCTGAGAGATATCTGGTGTATCAGAATGTTACAGCTTGGCAGATGAGGTCTTTAATTGGAATGATTTCAGATTTACCATTGGACGTCAGAGCACACAGTCAGAATCAAGAGATGGTTATGAAGAGGCTTTTGGCCCAGTTTGGCCCCCAGTCTTCTCTCCAAATCCCACTCTATAATTTCTCAGTGTTGGACTCAAGGTCCTAATTTGTTATGCAAGAAATGTGATGAAGCCAATGCAGTGTCTAGATTTTAGTGTTTTAGTCAAGACCACCTAACTCGAGACCAAGACAAGACCAGAGTGTATCGAGACCGAGACAAGACCAAGACTTTAAAGGGCTGAGACCAAGTCGAGACCAAGACCGAGGGAGGGCGAGACCGAGTCAAGTCCAAGACCAGCGCCCCACACTACATGACACAATAAAATGTGAAACATTATCAAAAGAGCTTCTCTAATTGATCTGAAAGATCCACCCCCCCCCCCCCCCCCCAAAAAAAAAAAACACCTAGATATTAAACACTCAAAGCTGAAATAAAACATCTTTATTCAATACTCCTGGGTGACTTCCATCATTTAGTACAGAATGTAAAACAATTATTCATTGTTCATCACTAAAGTCTTCACAAAGTCTATTTAAAATGTAGATGCTCAGAAACAATCATCGACAGTAAGAACTAAAGACACAAGTTTCTCTCTTTTACAGATTTAAGTTTGCTTTTGAATGAACGTGTCAGCTTTTATGAGTTTTGAAAGCTACATAAAAATACACAACTGTTTAATTGGGAGCAGTTTCAAAGAGGGAGAAAGTGCACGCACGCGACCAGGGCTCTCTCTCTGCTCGTTCTTCAGTTGTGCCCTGTCACAAGCACAGCAGTTCATCTACATTGCTCACTGATCAAATAAGACCATGGCGGGAAAAAAATTGGCTTTGGAGCAGGAGCATCGATAAGAGGATTCGTTAACATCGAAGGCATACAATAGCGATGGTTCTCGAGTGGAACCGAGAAATTCATCAATTTATCAATTTCCATCCCTATTAATATGTATAGCTAATATTGAGGTTTTAAACCTCTTTGTATGAGGGGTAAAACATTTTGGTACGAGGCAGATTGCTAACCATTCTTCGGATGAGATGTTAAACCGAGGTCCTGACTCTCTGTGGTCATTAAAAATCCCATGGCACTTCTCGTAAAGAGTAGGGGTGTACTCCGGTGTCCTGGTCAAATTGCCCCATTGGCCTTTGTCAACGTTAGCTAACCAGCTTTGCTAAAATCACTTACACATAACGTTAGCTTACCTTTCTTAGTTTGTGCTTCCTTTCGAAGTGACGATAAAAGTTTGACGTAGTCCCCACCGTCTCTGCAAGCGAAGCACTGCAGAATTTACAAGAAGCTGTATGCTTTCTTCTGGATGTTGTTTTACAAATATATTCTTTATGATTTTTGTAGCCAAATTTTATTACTGAAGATTTTGCAGACATCTTCTCCCGCTCCCAGACAACCACAGCTCACTTTCTTGGGAGTGCGAGTGAAAGGGGGCGGGGATGGATGACAGCGTAACAAAAATACATAATTAGCAATGACCAATGAGTCACGTTATTGGTTGGATTTGAATCAGTATGTTTTACATCCACTAAAAACCAGGATGTTAACAAAAAAATTGACAACATATATTGGCAATTTAGTGATTTTTCCACAGTTATGGTCTTGCCTGGTCTTGAAAAAAAAGAGTCCTTAACGTCCGAGACCGACACAAAACTGAGTACAAATGCGGTCGAGTCCGAGACGAGACCGAGACAATCAAAAAATGGTCCAAGACCGGTCTCGAATAATAATAATAATAATAATAATAATAATAATAATAATAATAATAATACATTTTTAAAAATAATGTTCAAAAAGCATAACTCATTTGACATTAATAATAATAATGTCTTTATAATATTAATTCCATGTAATATTTATTATTGTTTTATGCATTTTATATAAAAAGTGTAATTGTGTTTTGTTTGTGTATTTACGTGTAGCTTAGAAAATAATTTATATTTTTTTATTTATTTCATTTCATGTTTAATGTATTTCATACAGCATTTAATTAATTTTATATGAATTAATTTACATTTAAGTTTAGTATCAATTAATTTATGACTTGCATTAAAACTTTCTCCAGTAAAACATTGTTGTGTAGACAGTAAATATTCCCGACATTGCTTGCAACTCAAAGCATAACACACAGAATATAACCACATATGAGGTGATGTGACACATCAAGGAGAAAAAAGATGATGTTAGTACTGGGTGTCGCATTCCACTTAACACATTATCACAGTGTCCACAATGGACGTAATCATTATTTATAGAGTCGCGCTCCCACATCTGATTACTTCAAGCATGCTTGACTTTCACAAGTCAAGGGTGCACTTCTCGATCACAAATGTGACAATGCAGTGCAATCGACAGTGCACCATGTTATAATTTAATCTAAAGAGGTTCTATGAGATTTGATTGAATGTTTGACTCTGACTTGATAGCCAATCATAATTTGGCATTTTGAATGACACCTCGGGTGGCCAATTAAATAGTAGGCAAAATTATTTTCTTTTTTTAAACCCCCTTACCCCTCTTTAGCTCAGCTGCAATTTTTTGATGAGCAAATGTGAAGTGTGATAATTGGAGTGTCATGCATCTGTGTGTATTTGTGCCTGTCTGTGCACGCTGAGGCATGCATGCACATGTTAGTCTGATATTTGTTCCAGACTAAATGAGTACCTGTTTCACAATATATTTGCACGGTATGTCTCGGCTGGATGTACTGTCAGTGGAGTCATGTCGCCATGGCAACCGTGAGCTGGATGGCAGTTTTTTTTTAACCATGAGTGTGCAAGTTACCAGCTGGATGTGACAGCAAAGTCCTATGATCAAGGCTTCAAAATGTGATTGCTCTCACTACACTTCTTTCTTCTCTCTTTTCCCTGACCACGGTCACGTCACATTCTTTACTGACTTCCTACGGATACCATGAAGCTGCCTGGTAGATTTAGTTTTACATCATGTTGTGTTACATGCTCTTGTTTAAAGTAAGTAATTTTGCTGAAAAAAAAAGATATTCTTCTGATGTGTCTTGTCCATTAAAACCTGTGTGGGATTTAAAACCCAAAACTTTGTCACAACTATACTCTTTTCTAGGCATTTCTTGGAAAATTACTAAATACTGTACTGCATGTACATTTGAAAGACTGTCAGATGCTATCTTTTTTCAAGCATTTAGCTGTACACCCAGTGCTTCACACATATTGCAACTTTCAGCAAAAAAAAATAAATAAAAATAAAATAAAATAAAAGCACAAACTCTCATATACTTACACACAGAAAAGAGAAAGAGAAATAAAGAGAGAAAAAGAGAAAAAAGTTAAGGGCATAATGACTCTTTGGGATCGGAAACATTGATTTGATGCTAATTGCATTGTCTGGTGGCACAGAAAGAGAACATCATTAGTGTCTTTAAATGTAATCATTCACAAGAGTGAGTATGAGCTAACACACACACACAGAGACAGAGAGAGAGAGAGAGAGAGAGAGAGAGAGAGAGAGAGAGAGAGAGAGAGAGAGAGAGAGAGAAAATAACTGCATTCCTCAGCATCTCTCAATAACTCTCTGCCTTTTCTTCTTTTCTTCAAGGGATTTGTATTCATTTGGATGCATCTTCCTTCTTGTTAGACACCCTGCCTAAGCGTGAAATGGTTTCTGCCTGTATTCCTCCTGGTTATGCTAACACAGCCTGCTTTTGGTCAGCTGGAAATGAGCCAATCTGTTTTCTTTCTTGTGCTTTAATATGCATGAGATTGTGGTTTTATTGGTCGGGTGTTAATGCTGATTTGTACTTCTCCAACAAACAATCTGTACACATACTTGGACCAAATATGCATTTATAGGGTGGAGTGTGCTTTGTTTTGTTTGTCTTTGATTTTCTTTCGGCTTGTTTTTTTTTTTTTTTTTTTGATTTTTGATTTTTATTTATTTGTTTTTTTATTTTATTTTTTATTTGCATTTTTTGTTTTGTGTTTGCTTGGTTTAGCTTTGCTTTTGTTTTGTTTGGATATGTTTTGGTTTGCTTTGTCTTTTGTTTTCTGATGAATTATAAGTGTTTTTTCATTTCTGTACAAATGTATTAAACTCATTGCATTTCTATGGACATTAATTTATATTGAGTTAGCAAGGATGCTCTTTGTACCAAGCCAACTAAGCAATGGTTAGCAATAAATTCAGATTAAGTCAAAAGTTTGTTGGAAAACCACACCAGACTGTGTTGGTGAAAACAGACACATATAAATGCAAACATGCTGGTCCACCAAAATCCAACACTATACTGTATGTATATATATATATATATATATATATATATATATATATATATATATATATATATATATATATATATATATATATGTTTGTGTACAAGAGTTGAACAGAGAAATAAAAAAGTGTCTCGTGGAGATGTCTCAGGGTTTAGGGATGAGTTGCATCAGAGAGATATAACCCAAGGCATCCACTTGCTCTCAGATCCAAGCCTCCAAAACAACATTGAGTCCCCCAGAGCTGATGTTACTGGCTCTCATCGATATATCAGACAACAAACACAAAAGGACATTCTTATCATCACAGGACCTTGTAGCAGCACCAGGACAATTTTGATGAAATATCTGGTGTTTCCTGAAGTGTATATATATTATTATTATTATTATTATTATTATTATTATTATTATTTTGTGATTAAATATATATTTTTTCAGCACATTGTATTGCCATTTTTATTTAGGTTTTCATGTTGCATTCTTAGAATTTGCATTTACCTTTTTTGTTTCACTGCTGCCACTCATTGAAAATCACTCTGAATTAACAATCTTTCATATATTATATATTCTGATATAGTCATTCCTGTATTCATGACCCTTTGACTTTGCAGATGAATTATGTCTGAATTGCTTTACTCTTCCATATTAGGAAACAACTATTGCATTGACCTCCTGCAAGCTTGCAAAAATTGCATTCGCTGGTTTACTCTATAGTATTCATAAATCTATGTATTGCATTACTTTTGTGTAATCTAAAATGTTATGATAATTTTTTTTTTTCCATAGATTGCTAAGAAATGTTTCCTTGTCTTTCCTTGAGCAGCTGTGCCACTGAGCTTTAGTCACATCAGACAAATTCAAGTTCAAATCTGGAGGCTCAAAATCTAAATGCAGATTATTCCTCCCATAATCCACTGCTCTCTCGTCCAGTGTGCTGAGTGCGATTAAAGCCAGACTTTTCCAGATGTGAACAAAGCAAACCACTACCTCTTTACACATCTTTTTTTTTTTTTATTAGAGAGAGAAATCAGTGGAAACCTTTCAGTCTTGTCTAGGTCACGGTAAAGGAAGACATGAGGGATTGTTTCTTAGGTTCTAAGCCTCCTTCATTTAATATTACACGTATGATTGAAGGTTGAAGTGTGGAAACTCCATGCTATGCAAGAGATTAGCTGTGCTTGAGAACTCTTCCTGAATTTGGCACAGAACACATTAAATACATTTCCATTTCACATTAAAACAGTCGTGTTTGTGGCTAATTTGCGATGAAGCGATATGCTATCTGACTGCCGTGTTAACACAGGTGGAACCTATGTAGCAGAACGAGTGAGACTTGCTAAGTGCTAGGCTAAAGCCCCACAGAGAACTAGCTATGAACTGCTAAGTGCAGATCCAAGCAATGCTTCAGCCGCCCGCAGTCCTCCCCAAGCACCTAACCCAATTCCCCTTGTTCTCTGAGTTAGCATAAAAGCACATTAACATTTGCTGAAAGGACAGCGAGCCAGGGTTGTGGCTAATGTCTCTTAGATGGTTAGTGGATGTCTAAGTGATAGAAATTCAGGAAGACAAAGCTTTGAACACACTCAAGGCCTTTCCACACAATACAGCCAGACAAGATTTCTATTTATGCGACTTTTCAACAACCAGATGACTAGCCCCTCCTTTCTTGTTCCCTGAAGACACAAACACAATGTAAAGCACAAAACTATCCAATTGCAGGTTCTTTGTTCGTGTTTCTGGCTGATTGGGGATTTCATAGATGCGTCCATTTTAAATCCAGCATCTGCAGCCCGGGGCCCTCTCTTTTATGGGCTGAACTCAGGTTTTGAGCGTGAGAAAGAGAGAGGGAACAGCCTGTAAAGATATTACAGCTCTGTCTTCTCTAAGGCTGTTTATACTGTATGTAAGTGATAATGGAGAATGTAGAGGAGTGAAATTGTGATTGTGTGCGTGTGTGTGTGTGCTTGTAAGGTACGGTTGAGGACACTGGCTCTCCTGCCTGCAGCAAAGAGGAATCATAACCAATCTATTCCAGACAGACAGAAGTAGATGAGAGGAGAGAGCGAATAAATAGAAAGTGGAGATGGTGAAAGGGGACTCGGCTTTCTGAGGGTCCGTGCTGCCGGGCTCAAACATTTCAGCCAGTGTAGTGTTTTTCCCTTGAAAGATCGCAACAGATCACCCTTTCTTTTGCCCTTTCTGTCTCTCCCCATTTCATCTCCACATTCCACCCTGATGATTTATCTCTAGTTCAGTGGTTCTCAACTGGTTTTGCTTTAGGAGTTTGAACTCAAGTGGCAACCCAACACAGGACCAAAATAGTTCATAGTTTTGCTCTACCATTTCTTAAAATAAGGTTCAGTTGGTTAACATTAGTTAATTTAAAAACGTTAGATATCCCTTAGATATATATTGTGATATGATACATTTGACCATTTTGTCAAACCTTAATTGCATTACATTCGATATGAATACTTTGTGAGTTTGTGTTGGAACTATATCATTATCTTTAGCAGCCGATAACTGAAACTGGGCTGGTAAATTATAGTTTGCACAATGTCTTGATGGTTGTGTTATGTATTATTTTAGTTGTTTTTGTGCAAGATAACAAAAGAAGGAGCATGTAGTATTTGTAATGTCTAGGTTGAGGATGTAAATAATAAATGTGTCAGATGCTGCTTTACTTAAATGAGAGTGATCTCAATATTGAACAAACTAGTATGTCATGTCACAACCGAGCAGCCCTAGAAGTGAAAAATCTCTGCATTTTCAACAAATTACACTTTTACAAGGAAAATGATCTCAAACACCACTCATGCACCTCTTGATAACAAATGAACAATAACTGATGTGCTAGTAAGTGCTTGATAGTCTGGTCACAAAGCAGCACCTTCAAATATAAGCTGATCAATTTCACAATTTTCCTTCAGTTTAGACCAATAAAACATTGTCAGAATTATAATTTTATGTCTTTTAATTAAGAACCGTCAAGATGATGTTATACGACATGATTCGTTTAGTACATTTTACATTTAAGAGTCACGATCCTTATTTTTGGGTCCTACCAACTTATGCTAATTGGCAACAGCACTCATTAGCATGCTAAATAACAAACACTCATTAACATGAATACTCACTGGAAACATCATGCCGTCATTGGACTTGTTGAATGTGTTTTAGATAGTGGATATACGTTTTTGTAGTGCACTCTGTGACTGATGCAATATGACACCAGTAGTTTTTTTACAGTTATTCTTTTGCTCAGTTTAGAATATCTACCTCATTAACTAGTTAACTACCAACTGCTTAAATATGGTTAATACTAGATTATGGTATAAAGGGATTCCAAAGTAATGTGGGACAAAATGCTTATGTGCATCGGGTGTGCAGAATGATGCACTTTAAAGCAACATCACTTCTTTGACTCAAGGGCAAACCTTGCTCCATCATGAAAAGTTTAAAGAACAAAGAGAAGAGATATTGTGTGCATGTAACACCTATTGTATTGCATCTATTCAGCTGTATACTTAATTTGTCCATCAGGGTTTTAAATTGCTGTTTGAATGTGGAAGTTTTTTTTTTCTTTTTTTTTTTTTGGAGCCTTACAGTAACAACCATAATTTACAAGAGTGTTTAACTGATACCCAATCAAGCTAAATATACTGATATAGAGTGTCAGATTGGTGGATCCCTAGTAACACTGCAAAACACAAAGCGAGTTGTGTTACTTCAGTTATCCTGTTTTCATAATTTTTGGAAGCCATAATTAAAAATAACATTTGATTAAACATCCAGAACAACTGGTTCCCATTCTCTTTGGTTTGATATGATGTCAGATTGCAACTCAAACAGTGCTAGATGTTGTTTTGCAAGTGTAACTATTCAGAAAGTTCAGTGTGTTCAGAACGATCTACCAAATCACTTTTCATAGTAGTGAAATTAAATATCTTAGGTCAAACTTGTATGCGTTTTTAAATGTAAGTTTCTTAAATAAGTAGTTAATTTGCAGTATTAAAATTTTGTCATCATTTACTCACCCTCCACTTGTTCCAAATCTGGAAGTTTCTTTCTTCTGCTGAATTTTGAAAAATGTTGGTATCCGAATGGGCACCATTGACTTCCATAGTATTCCTGCTTTGGTGTTACACAGAAGAAGGAAACTCATACATGTTTGGAACAAGTGGAAGGCAAGTAAATGATGACAGAATTTTCATTCTGGAAGTTAACTTTCATATCGCAAAACTGAACATATTGATAAGTGTTCAGCTGGGCCGTGAATAAAGAGAGACTGTAAATCAAATGATTCATTCACTTAAATAGTGCTAGTCTTGCAAAAACAAACAAACATTTTCATAATTTATTCACACACACTCCAAAATACACATGGGGCAACTGTTATGTATTTATTTATTAATTTATTTTATAGAGCCATGCCATTATGATTTGTCAGAGACTTTCTGCATATTAAGCAAATGAGAGAAATGATGAGGGGAGAGTCTGAAGTCTTAGTGGGGAATTGTTCATTAGCATTAGACAGACATTAGCTTTTATTAACGTATTATCTTTCTAGATTCTCTAGGGTTTATATATATGTTAGGTATGGGATTGTGTGGGATTGGGGCTTGATGTCTACATTCACACTTTTACACTGTTTAGTTTTCACCATCCACTATTTATTTATGGTATAAAACACTCAGCAGAACTCAAAAGCTGATTCATTTAATTTATGCATAATACGTCAAAATTGCAGGCGAGAGAATTGAGCCTCTTTTAATGGAGAGAGTTTGTAAGCTAAACCTCTGATTATGATAAAGATGCAGATGATAAAGACATCAAATTATTCAAATAAATATATCACACAGGATAAATAACAGGGCAATAAAAAATCATATAAATAAATGCTAATGGATAGCATAAAGACTAATGACATCTTGACTTTCTTTGTTGTTCAATTAATTAGCATTGCCTGTGTTGCCAATTTGAGGAATATTGCATATGATTATGATTAAAAAAGAAATATTATGATCAAATGTAACATTTTGTCAAGGAGCGCCGCTGTCTCTTTGCACTGCTGACATCATTTTCTGTCTTGTAGGATTCTGGTACGTACTGCCAGATGGTGCTCACTAATTCTCTCTCTACTGAAGGTGCTTCTCTGAAGATCATTTTAAAAGTCAAAGTCAAGTTCAATCTTTATAATCAGTCATTATGATCTGCTATTTTAATAATACCAAGTACATAATAAAGAACTCAACTACATTTCCTAGTTTAAGATTCCCCCCAAGAAAGTGATATACAGTACTGTAGTTTTATTTCTAAATTAATTAGCTGCTTTTATTCTACTCTTGAGTCTGGGTTATTCATAAGTAGGGATTGTTTTTGAAAAATGTAATTATGCTTTTGGGTGCATTCATTCTTCAAGGTATTTCAGTGTTTCTTTATTCTGTTTTCTCACATTCATTGGGATATTTGTCCTACTAAGTAATTTTTGGGTTTGTGAGAAGAACCCTCACCTCACATTGCCTGTCATCAGGAATTGGATTTATTTAACTTTGTGTCATTTGCCCCATCAGATCTGAAAACATTTTATTTAGGTTATCAATGGAATTCATTAATTTGACTAATGAATTGTTATGGTTATGATATAACTAAAGTATGTATTTCAATGTCAGATATGACTTTCTTCAGTGGAGCACATGTCATAAATGTCATTATTACATTTAGAAATAACTATTTTCACTTGTAAATATTACTTCATCTGTGCATATTTTGAATTTTTCACTGGAGAAAGCAAAATTACTGTATGCATAAAACTCATTTGCATTTGAACTTAAAAACGGATTTGGATTGATGTATTTTTTTTCTTACAAACATGCGGCTTTTCACTTTACAAAACGTTATTTGATATACTGGAGTCATGTGGCTTGCTTGAGGATTATTGCAGTGCAATATGCAAATGATAAACAGTAATGCTATTTTTGAATGGATTGATGTTAATTACATTATATACATTGCTTTGGAAGTTGCAGCATGTTTCAGATGAGAATATATATATATATATTAGGGCCGGGACTCGATTAAAAAAAATAATCTAATTAATTAGAGGCTTTGTAATTAATTAATCGAAATTAATCGCATTTTAATCGCATATAAATATTTGACCTGAGAACAGTGAGAAGTCATTTTTTTCACATGGATTTATAGTATACCATTGAATAATGACTGAATACATAAGCTTAAGCAACAAAATATTGTTTATTTTTGTTCAACCAAGTCTAGCAGACCAGTGCAATTTTTGCCATGAAGTGTAGCAATAGCATATTTAGAAACAATTTAGAAATAGTACATTTCAGAAATTCAGGAAGCTTATATGTGCTGGAACCTTCTGTAAAGAGTTTTTTAAGTAAAACACAATACTGTCAATTATATTCAGAACATTGGAAACCCTGACTATTAGAAAACATCTCTCTGTTGCTTCAGAGGCCATAACATACTAAGTCCAACTCTCAATAACCTTGGCCAAAACGATAGAGTTCAACATAAACTGCCAGTTGCACCAACAAAATAATACATAGTTCAACATAAAGTGTAAAGTCCACGCTAGCTGCTATATGTTTTGCGTTGAGGTGATACTTGAGGCTCGATGTGCTGCGCCTGCGGTGATATCATAGACAGTAAAAGAAATGGACACAGCGACCCCATTGGAACTCAATTGAGACAAGTGAAGCCCATTTTTAGCATTTTTTAGCACTTCCGTTTCTGACGCGCAGACTCAAACGAAGCTTGACGACGTCAGCAACCTGTCTGACAGATGTAAATCTTCTAGTAGCTGTGCGTGCAAACTGCCATCGTTAATCTTGCAGAGACGGCGAGCTTGAGCGGGGAGTTCTTTGGCGTGAGTGAGCAGGAGTAAGTATTCTGATTAATTATTTTGTATAGTATTTTAAAATGTAACGCCAGTACGCCATATTAAATTATTGCCGGCGAGCTTCTCCTCCTGTCTGTATGGTAATGCGACAGAGAGACGAGTGGTTATGATGCAATCGTTAGCCTATTTTTTACAAAAACTGTTTATACGGGGCCATAATGTAACATAGAAGGTAATGGAGCCCTTTATACATTGTCGTGTATCTTTAGAAATAAATAATGGACAAACGGAGTCTTTAAACGCCTCAGATGTAAAGTTATTCGCTGTCAAAGTGACGCCAAAATGAATGGGAGTCAATGGGAACGCTAACGCAAGTGAAGTTCTGCTAAAAGATGGCAGCCCCCACACGACTTCAACTTCCGGTCGAGTTCCTTGCCCCCTGGGTGATATGCGAACGCTAGTTGGTGCTTCAGTATAATCGGTCCCGCCGAAACTCATCAAGTGAGAAACGTTCCGCGGTGAAAAAATAAGTTATTAAAAATGCGGGAATTTTTTTTCTGTAATTAATTAATATTAGTTAACGCGTTATTTTTTGTGTAATTAATTAATCTCAATTAACGCGTTAAAGTCCCGGCCCTAATATATATATATATATATATATATATATATATATATATATATATATATATATATATATATATATATATATATATATACACACACTTCAGGAAATATATTTCTCATCAAAATTGTCCTGGTGCTGCTACAAGGTCCTGTGATGATAAGAATGTCCTTTTGTGTTTGTTGTCTGATATATCGATGAGAGCCAGTAACATCAGCTCTGGGGGACTCAATGTTGTTTTGGAGGCTTGGATCTGAGAGCAAGTGGATGCCTTGGGTTATATCTCTCTGATGCAACTCATCCCTAAACCCTGAGACATCTCCACTCACTTCTGCTCCTTCTTTGTACCACCGCTAGATCCTGTTTCAGCTTGGCTGTTCTGGAAAGACACTTTTTTATTTCTCTGTTCAGCTCTTGTACACAAACCTTCAGAAGGGTTTTGACCACACTGGACTGATTTTTGAGGAGCTCCGGGCTTTTGCACTTTTTAAAGCTGATGTACTTCAAACAGTCTGGAACTGTCTCTCTCTCTCTTTCTCTCTCTCTCTCTCTCTCTCTCTCTCTCACACACACTCTCTTTATATGCATGTTAGTAAACCAAGGCCAGATTTTACGTATTAACCCACATCTAACAGATTGTAAAGGGATTAAAGCAGTCAATCAGTCTCATCTCTCCTCTAATAGACATATTAATCATCTGATCCCAAACCGTATTAGTTATACCAGCTCAAAACCATACCATTCACACGTGGGCTCCTCATGATCTAACATTCTCACAAATATTATTTGTGTGAGTGTGCTTATAATTAAAAGGCATAGCTGTCACAGAAGTGAGATAAATCTGACAAAATCCATGTTTGGGACCTTTGGAGGACAAAAATAATGAATGTGTTGTTAAAATGCAAAATGTTTTCTTTTAGGGGTATGTTTGGGTTCGTATTCATTAAAAATAAGATTTTTATTAAAGCAGTAGATAGTATGGCTTCATTTATAGCTGCAAAAATAAACGTGTGGGACAGTGAAATGACAGACATTTTGGTCGTACGGACTACCTATTGATTTATTAATATTTAAAAAATGAAATTCATATACACAATAACTTAAATACAAATGCAATTCATACATTAAATTGAATATGTTTAATTTATAAATAAAATGTATTTAGATTTTTTTATTATTATGATTATTTTTATTTCTTAGGGAACAAAAGGTAATGATATCATAGAGATGAACCTTGAAGACCCTTATGACATGCCAATATTAGTTCAGGGTGTGAAATGACATTGATATTTAGTTAATAATTCATAATTGTTCATATAAATACTGTTACCTGCAGATATACTGTATATACAATCTATATACAAACTATATATAAAAACTTTCATCAGAGTTGTCCTAAAACC
Organism: Carassius gibelio; assembly: GCF_023724105.1. Taxonomy (NCBI): domain Eukaryota; kingdom Metazoa; phylum Chordata; class Actinopteri; order Cypriniformes; family Cyprinidae; genus Carassius; species Carassius gibelio. The sequence goes on along the minus strand of NC_068375.1, from coordinate 3,142,301 downwards.
TAAATAGAAATAGTTGCACCACGTGGCCTGAGTAATTACATTTAAACTTTTCTGTATAAGGTTTTTAAAAAACAACAAAAATATAGAAAGCACATCTCTAATGTTTATACCATGTGTGTGTTTGTGTGTGTTTGTGTGTGTGTGTGTGTGTGTGTGTGTGTGTGTGTGTGTGTGTGTGTGTGTGTGTGTGTGTGTGTGTGTTTGTAAAAACCAGCAAGAGTGTGTGTGTGTAATCCCTAAGGAGTTTTCTGATAAGAACAGAGTTTTTAATCTAGCGTTCATCCAGCTGTTGGACAAAATATCTGTCACCACAGCTGCTCGGTAATCCTTCACTGCTCATGCTTTCTCATCGATCAAATTCAGCACATTTCTACATAAACAAATCCATCTACCCTGGTCCATCCCCACATGTTTTATTTCCTAGTGGGGCTGAGAAGATGAAAGATCCAGAAAGACCAATCAAAAAGAGAGAGTATGTGCTCCCACTGTTTGATTGGCTCTTTTGTCTGACATAGAAAGATATGGTAATGGCCTTATAATGGCAAGGAACCTGCGGTTTTGTGAGTTTACATGCAAGTTAATAAATTCTTTTTTGTCTTTTGAGTAAGTATGTGTCCCTAATAACAGTGTAATGGCAGTATAATAACATCCTTACAAAGCTTAATGAGGGACTGGCGCAGCGGGGCTTGGGGGAACACGGAGGCCATGTTTGGTGTCACATCGTAAGTGAACGCCTAGGGAAACGTTTAAAGTAAAGCAGCGGGCACTGCTGCAAATCTTCCTGCAGCGGGAGGGATGCTGGTGGGCCTCCAGCGAGAATTTTTTAAGCTTGATATTCAGCTGGTGAATGTAGGTCAAGAGATTAATCTCCATTTAGCCACCTTGAGCTGTTTTTCCACACTTTAAGACTGAACAAAACACTCTTTGGGATATGTCCCTATCCTCTTGCTAAAAAAAAATCGCAACAACGTATACGCACATACAGATTTACCACATATGATTGTAAACCAGTCATATGATTTGCACTGGAAAGTCTGTGATATTTAGACATAATATTAGTAAGGAAAATAGGTGTCTTTAGGGAATCAGTGCAGCACAATATCTTTAATCCAATGCCCGAATGAATTACTTTTGAGTCGATGAGTTTAACGATTTGTTAAAGCCCATTCACACCAATAACTGTAACGTTAAATGTTTTTGCATCCACACCAATGCTCAATAATATTGTGTTACTGTCAGCATGCATTGCACTTTTGTCGTATGCCATTCTGATTGGCTGTTAATATTTTTATGTGTTCTGAAGTGATTCCATCGTAGTAATGGTGTGGGCTCTGATATTCTTTTTAATTTACAAATTTTTTTTAAATGTTATTGTTACCGTTACAGTTTTCGTCCTTGGGTGTGAACAAGCATTTAGACTTAAATCACTGTAATTATTCACAAATTTCAAGGACTGGAAGCTGCAGTGAAAAATTCTGTATGGTTTAGCATTAAATTATATGTAATTTGACTGCCAAACAATGATAAATTTGTTTTGAAAGTAAAAACTATGAATTATCATATAATGTACTGTAAGGTTAAAAAATGACATTACCAGCTATTCCAGACACAAAACATTATTATATTTTATTCAAATGTACAGCAATGTACATATTTGTATTATTTTGATAATGTTTATTGCATTATTTTAATTGTTGTGTGTTGCCATGATGGTGTTGTTTTGTGACCCTGTGAACCATTTTTATCTTTATATGAGTGTTGGCCATGTTTTATGGGCCTGCAACATACAAGGAACCTATGTTTTTTGTTTTTTGTTTTTACCACCTGTATTATGGTAGTTACATTTAAAGGTACAACAAAAAATTTGGTAGTTCAAGTAGTTTGGTATATTAACATTATATCACTTAATTAAATATATGGTCCTAGGATATAAAAGGCACCAATATAACATATATGAATCACTGTCACTGTTATTTATTTTTATTTTTTTGCAAAATAATATATTTTAGAGATTCATATAAATCTGAGTAGATAGAGATAATCAGAATGACTGAATTCTTTATGATTGCCATCCATAAATAATATATACATTTTAAATGAGAAGGAGCTTTCATGGACATTGGCTGCTTTAGCTGCAAAGTTAATTTAATACAGTATTTTTGTTTGACGCATTTTAATTTTCTCACAAAAATTAGTTTGAAATCAAACTATATTTGGTGAAGCCCCAGTTGAAGCCCTCTTCATTACAGCAGAAATACGGGCCATTAATATAAATATTAAAATAACATCAAACGAGCAAATGGCAACTGCATTTACACTCTGTGTGTGTGTGCGTGTGTGTGTGCAGCAGCTTGAACACAGTATCTGATCAACATCTGAATGTTTATGTATGGTATGGCCTTTAAAGTAAATTAATACTTAATGTATTCATTTATACTCCCAGCTAATCCATATCTTGAATATGCCGAGGTCTGTTTCATTACCATATTTCTGTAGACTCATTACAGACTGAGATATAACACCTGATTGAACAGTTTCTGAGCACATGCAGCGCTGCCGTCCCACAGACTATATTTCATCCCGAATCGCATTGACCATATTGAATTGAAGCTTTCGAGTCTGTAATAACACGAAGGATCTAAACAGCTGCGTACATTTAGCAAACAATGTGCAGAGAGCATAAACAGCAGACAGCATTAAAAACTCACACAGGGATTTGGCCAAAACAAATGAGCTTGGACTCCAGCTCTGGGTTTGAGTCATCAGCATTTACATTGGTTTGAGTCACAGAAGCGCAAAACTCGTGAATATATTTCAGCGAGATCAAAGCGCGCCCCGCTGTGAGGCATCCCTCCACTGTAGAAACATTTACCACTTTTTGAATCCCCCAACCATGTGCATTTTTCATAAAAATCATGATTCCCCCAAAGTGATCTTTGAAAGCCAGATGCAGGGCATAAGACAAACTGGCGTCAGACTCTGTTGAGCAGAGGGGTAAAAACGTCAAAGCTGCGTTTCCCTGCAAATCCATCAAAGCTGTAATGCAATGAGAAAACACAGCGCAGCTTCCGAGGAAGAATACACAAACAACAATGAATACAAGTGTGGGAGAGTGGACCAGAACAGACAGGAGCCAGTTTAAAGCCTCTATACTGTTTGTGTGTGTGTGGGCATGTTTTTGTGACATATCAGGTCACAACTTTGTATAATGACATGGTTATGACACAGGTATTAAAAGGAGAGGGTGACTTATGAGGACATTACCCATGTCCCCATTTTTCAAAACGCTTATAAATCATACAGAATGAGATTTTTTTGAGAAAGTAAAAATGCACAAAGTTTCCTGTGAGGATTAGGGTTAGGGGTAGGGTTGGTGAAGGGCGATAGAATATACCGTTTGTATATTATAAAAACCATTACGCCTATGGGATGTCCCCACTTTTCAAAAACAAACGTGTGTGTGTGTGTGTGTGTGTGTGTGTGTGTATATATATATAAAGGAAAATGAATAAAGGTGAAATGTTATGGTTTGGTGTTTCAGGAGGGAGTGTGTATACCTCTGCTGCAGCAAAAATAATCACTGTGAACTTTGACTGGTTTAGTTTTATTTTGGTTGGCTTCACCCGCAGTGACTTTCACAGTAGCCTATGTTAAGGATATGGTGGAAATTAAGCTTCATAGGTAAGAGTCGGTGTGGGACCACCAAGGTGTCCAGGCCCAGAGCGTTATAACCTTGGATTTAAATGAGTGTTGTGTGTGGTCTGAAAGTTTACTGCACAGTTTATTGTAAAAGTTAAAGGTCATTGTATTTTTGACAAGCAATTAAACTCACTTTTATTCAGAAACACGCAGCTGTAATGTTGTATGTGCACTTCAGCTTACTTAGTGTTTTCAAAGGGTTCAGTCTTTGCCATAATCAGCCACTATTCCTTTACGTTAATACTACATGATGATGGAAAATCCTAAAATATTTAATGTCTGGCATTAAACATCCAGTATCAACTAATATATAAATGAAAAAGTAGATTTTCATCTGATAATCGATGGATGGATGGATGGATGGATGGAAGTGAGTTTATGGATGTGGACACATTAGAACAGTAAGAATCTCTCTGTATATGTGTGTCTGTATACATGTGTGCTCAGTTCACTGGGCAAGAGAACAGTAGTGCGTGCTCAGCTCGTGTTTAACAAACACACTCCTTCGCAAGAGCGGATCAAAGCTCCACTACACTCTATCTCAACTGTTCTGTGGGAGGAAAGCTCTGACATCTACAACTCTCCCTGGTTCCTTTTCCACCATGTGCTCGAAAACAGTGATTTATCCTTTATACAAAACACATTTTTATGTAAATATATAGCCTACACCTGACAATGCATTTTGTACATGTATGAAAATCCCTGTTTGTCATATAAATATGTTTTGACCCCACAAGACACTGCAGTTTTGCATAAATAGACAGTGTCAGCATCATTGCTGATGTTTCTTCAGTTTTAATCTCATACTGTGCTCCTCAAAGCTCAAATATATTTTTATATACTTTCTTGTATCCCATTTAGTATGCAGAAACTACTATAAGAAAACATTTTGGGCTGATTCCCTAGAAAGTCAAATAATGTTACATTAGAGTCCGACCCCTTTTTCAGACACCTTGGATTCTGGAAGCATTTTCCAAAAATGTTTTTTTTTTTTTTTTCTACGGAGATTTTCAAAAGTTTTGTTAAAGATTTATAAGCCACAAGCTACAAGGTGAATCACAACTTTACTTTGATTTTGATTGATAAGACTGGACAAGACTTTCCAAGAATGTATACTTAATGGCTTCAATGAGGGAACAAACTACAATCCGATGAAGCATTGCAAATGACCATCAAATTAAAGTAATGGAAAAATATAAATATAGGAATAATAAAAATATTGATTTATTATGAAATTCCCAGTGCTTCATTGGAGTGGGCAGCCGCTAAAGACGACTTTTGGAGCAGTTTGCTTGTATAATTTATCTGATTGGTGAAAATTTATCTTCATAATCACGGGTAATGCAGTTTTACACAAGGAACTTTGAAGTTAAACATAAGATTAATACAATATTTTTGACTGTTGACTTATTTTTGACTATTAACCTTGTTATCTAGCTAGCTAACAGCTTGCTAATGCTGATTGTTTACGGATTTTCCTGCCTGAACAGTAAATTTCATGCTGTTGAATATCATGTAGAGGTAATTTGTTATAACTAGACTAATTTCTCATTGTTTAAGATATCCTGGAGGCACATCACACATCGCCCCGTCATGCAACTTGTGAATTGCTGTGGGAGTTACTTCACTTAAGGTGAGAACCTCAATCGCTGAAGGATTTGCCGCACTGAGCTGTGAATCGCAATCTCTGTATGAGTATGAGTGTGAATTGCAGCAAAACTGCCAGGGTAGATTTGTAAGAATGGCATTGTAAGTAGCCACAGATACAGCAGAGAACATTCAAACTGGTGTTATGTGTAGAACAGTAAGAGAACAAAGCTGACCTTCCTTTCCATGATGATAATCTAGCTGGAAATGATGTAAAGCTGAATTTTCATCATCATTACTCCAGTCTTCAGTGTCACATGATCCTTCAGAAATGATTATAATACAGTGATTTAGTGCATTTATATTTATTAATAATATTACTGATATTAATGTTTAAAACAGTTGCTGCTTAATATTCTTTGTGGATAAGCACATTTTAGAATGATTTCATGTGATGCTCAAGACTGAAAATGCATTTGACATCACAGAAATGTTGCATTTTTAAATTGTATTTAAATAGAAAACAGTTGTCATAATTGCAGTAATATTGCTCAATATTACTGTTTTATTGTGTTTTTGATCAAATAAATGCAACCTTGGTAAGCATAAGAGACTTCTCTCAAAACGTTTTAAAACCTTTCCGACCCCAAACCACTTAACAGTAGTATGTGTTAAATAATAAAAAGATAGATCATAATACATAATGGATAAGTTTATGTATTTGTTTATTTTTACTGCACAGCTTTTGCACACTAAGTGCAAATAGCCCGCCTCATTGGCTGAAGCTATTTACACTAACTCCGCCCACCAACGTGTGATTCTGATTGTCAACACTGAAAAAGACAATCAACAGTTTTCAGCTCCAGTGCTGCTGATAGTAAAAAAATCATAAAATGAACCTGATATTTTATGATATTTGTTCTATGATATTTATTTTATTATTATTATTATTATATTTTTTTTTTAATTGCAAAATGATATATTTTACAGATTCTAATAAAATTTAGTAGTTAGAGATAATCGGAATAGTTGAATTCTTTATGATTGTCATCCATAATTAAATTATACTTTAATTAGAAGGAGCATTCATGATGTGATGTGTTCATTTTGACGCGATCAACCTGGGTTCGAATCCGCCTTTATGCAAACTTTTTTCTCCCTTTTCAAATTTCACACAACATCAGAAAAGCATTTATTTTCAATGAAAATGAAGAATATTATCAAAGAGTTGAAAATAAAGTATCAGGTAGGGTTAGGATAGGTTTAGGGAGGGCTTTATTGTCCCAATAAGGTGGCATCCATTTATTAATTTGAAATAAAATTAAAATTTACACTCAATAAGTTAATATTGCATACTGTTTTACAATGTACTACAATACTGAGGTGCAGATAATTGCCACTTTTGCAATAAGTAGTACAATTTTAACAGTGTAAATAGAATCTAGCTATTTGCACTTAAATAGCATATCACAAAAAAAAAAATGCATCTATTTGCACTTATGTAAATAGCATCCATCACTAAGAAAATGTGCCTTTTTCACATAGCAAATAGCCGCTGCCTAAAAAATATATATAAAATGAAGAAATATTATTGCAAATACACAGAAACATACCTCGATGACATGACTCTATTCCAAGTTTTTCTGAAGTCATGCAGTTTCATTGTACAGAAAAGAGAGGCATGAACACATCACACATCATGAATGCTTTTCTCTTGCTCTTCATGACAATTAGGTTAACAGTTAAAGCAATGTGACAACGTCAGATAAACAGTTCAGGAATATCACTTCTTGTATCCTTACAATAAAACAAAGCTGACAGAAAAGCCCTATTTCTATTGTCCTGAGTTTGTGTGTGTGTGGTTCTATCCTCAGGGAGACAATCACTCCCCTGAAAATGAAAAATACTCCAAATGTGTTTTATTGCCGTCTCTCTGCGCACCCCTTAGCACTTGAAGCAAATGCATTTCCATCAAGTGCTGGAATAATTTACCACATACATTTCATGTTTTCCCGTTTCCTTGCTGCTTTTCCCATTGTGAAAGTAAAAGAGGTGAGGGCAAAGAATCTGCAGTATTTAGCGAAAGGCGTTTTTGGGCTTGGAGGTTGGGTCTGTAGGGAAGTGGAAGGGTGATGTATGGTTGCGTTTGAGCGATGGGCTCTGGCCCACCCCTCGCGTGTATAGTGCGCTTGTAGGAAAAGAGTGCTGTTGTGTGCTCTGGGACTAGTCCAAGACTTACGGAGGCCCTGGGGTTAAACCTGCTGTAAACACAGAAGAACGAGCCCCTGTTATTTATCCATCATTATGCCAATTAATCACATGCCTTTCTCTTAACATGCAACATGCAAGGGGTTTCAAGTATTATTATTTTTTTATAAACAAGCCCAGATGGAGTGGTTGGTGCAGGAAGGGCATGTTTAAATATAGAGCCTTTGTATTCAGGGGCTGTGATGCATTACAAAATATCACCTCATTTTACTTCCACATCTACATAAAGATGTGTGTGTATGCTGTTAATGCCTTTTTTATGCAAATGCGTAAATCCATTTATTCATTAGTAAGTCATATAGCGAGTTTATTGCTCAGTTTTTAGGAGTAACTCACTACAAGTTACTTAACCATATTGCAGTGGGTGACAGTAACTCAAGGGTTTTCAAAGAAGCTTTTCCATTAACAAGCTGCTCTTTCCAATAAGAAGTATCTAGAATTTAAATATAACAGTATACTGATAAAGAAATATATATATATATATATGTAGGGAGAGAGAGAGAGAGAACCATTTTTTAATTCTTATTAAAGTTTAATTCTGTATGGTCCTCAGTAGTTTCTTGGGTCCTCATTCTTTAACTGCACTTAATTTATTTGATTTGATTGCATGAGGTGGAACTTTTCATTACACACTTACCAACTCAAACTCTTTTCATAGCAAAATCATATTTAAAAAATAAAATAAAAAGAAAATTAGACATGTCAAGTAACTGAAATGAGTCTCTTTCAGTTAATTAAAAGCACACACAATAATGGACCTTATTCTAATTAGTGTAAAAATATTTTTACAGTTTTTATAATAGTGTAAGCAGGAAGCACAAGAAGAGACTGATCACTGTGACTTTTGCTAGCTGTGCCAGTCTGTGCTGTAATCGGTTAGCTGGGCCAGACTGTGCTGTGATTGGTTAGCTGGGCCAGACTGTGCTGTGATTGGTTAGCTGGGCCAGACTGTGCTGTGATTGGTTAGCTGGGCCAGACTGTGCTGTGATTGGTTAGCTGAGCCAGTGTGTGTTGTTTTTGGCTCCACTTAGCGCCTGGTCGGGAAATGTCACGCCCCTTACCATAGTCATACTGTGAACTTCAGTGTAAATATTGCATCGACATAGTGATAACACTCGTTGCCTTCTCTAGTGCAGCTCAACCAGGTCTCGTCCCATTCGTCAATATTTGTGATATCAAGATTCGAAAATATGCGTTGTAGTCCAAACGAGTTGTAGTTGTTGAAAAGTGAAATTTCTGTAAAATAAAATATCTCCTTTTGAATCAGACTTTGAGCTTTGTAACTTTGCAGATATTTAGTATGCTCAAACAGCAACGTTTCAGACTAACTACAGCTGAAAAAGTGAAAAAGCATAATAGGACCCCTTTAACATATGTTTCAGCTCATAACCATGCTAGCCTACTGTCGGAGCGCTTGCTAGTGTTGCAGTTTTTTTTTTTTTTTTTTTTTATTCCCATCTAATTTGTCCACCTGCCATTTACAAAGCATTTAATGCAAGATATTTTGCTTCTGAAAAGGTCAGTCAACTCACATTAGCTATTCCTTTAATCAGACTAATTTCAGAAGGTGTGGTAGAGGCGCTTTCATCTTCAGAGTATCTGGACCACATCTGTTTTCGGCATTACGCCGCCTTACACATTCATATACCGTTTCAAACATCTACAAATCCTCTCTTTATGAATATTTAGGGCACAAACAAGTAATGCAATTTTGCCTTGGCCATTTTTTTTCAAAGCAGATAAATTCTTTGTTTACTGGATCTGTTTTTGCCCCAAAGCTCTTCGCCCGTTCTGTATCACACTGCCAGTAGGCTGAGCTGTTAGCTTGTTGTGCTAGCCAGTGATGGAGTGGATCTGTCCCCAGGGTGACTAATATCTGACCTTCCACAGGCAGCCCCTTTAGCTCCACAGACCTGCCCAGAGGTGCGGGTGAAGCACAGCTCTGATTCCGACCAAGTCAGCGCCTCCCTAAATGAGAAATATTGAGCGGCGGTGAGCAGCAGGGAGGGCCAGGGACTCGGATGCAGTGTGAGGGAGAAAATATTGGGTTTGTTTCCTCAGATTACCTGTCAGGTTAGGTCTCCAGTCTCTCCTCCACTCCATTCTGCAGCGTTACGTTATGTTCCCGCCGAACACACATCAAGTGCCTGACAACCTAATCTTCCCCCAAAAGAAGCAAACAGTACAACCTGCAGAAAGTGTTCTTGCGAAGAGCCGATTCAAAGAGCTAAACAATATGACTAAAAACCTCTCTTGTGATGCCAGTCCATCTGGTTTATTTTCGTGATAGCTTAGCTCGGAAAGGACACCTCATTGACGTCTCAACTGTTTACCATGGCTTTACAATACAGGAAGGTAAACCGAAGTAAACAACAATCTATTTACTCCCAAAAGCTTCAAACTTTTAATTAGGACAAATCAATTCAACGGAATAGTGAAAGTGAAAGGCAAAATAAACAAATAAAAGAGTAATTAGCAAATTACACAGCGCCTGTTCCAGAGACACCATAAGACTAATTAGTGTGGAAGGAGGAATGGGAAGGGAGCTGTGTGATCGGTGACGGCCAAACAAGGCGGATGGACACATGGGACAGAGATATGAGGACATCTGT
>NC_068375.1:2933748-3131635 GCF_023724105.1 Carassius gibelio | reverse complement strand
TGGGGTGGAGTATCCCTTTAATATTGTGAGTTTCCTCAAGCATCATAGTTTTGTACGAGTCCCTCAATTATCCAGAGCAGCAAAACTGGACATCAGCATTATATAGCCACTGTAGGGAAGAACTCAAATGTGCAGATCATGCAGGGAAGCCAAATAACTTCCAGGACCTGGAGGCTTTGTCAAAAACAGATTCACTACTCAGGACAAACTAGAAACTCATGTACAACTATCACAAAAAGCCTACAATCACTGAGGCTTGAGGAGGCATTATATGATATTAAAATCCATGGGTATGTCAACTTTTGAAAATGATCAATTGTATAAATGCAATTATTTTGTCTCGTGGACTAAATAAATAAAATCTCTCAAATAGCTAATAGCAAATAGCTCAAATAAGGTAATTAACTAAAATGAGATTATGATCCGTTCATATTTAATTAGATTTATATATAATTTATATATATATATATATATTTATATTTATATATATTTTTGTAGATTCTGTAAGGGGTAGGTAAACTTGTAATCACAACTGAATTTAACGCAGACATTTTTCAGTCTATCCTGGAAAATATTGTATATGTTCAGTTCCCATGATCATGCAGCTTTAATGTGATGTTTGGTGGCATGGAAGATATGCCTTTAGAGATATTAATCCTTTTTGGTGTGATAAGCTGCAGACCAGTTTTTAATAGTATGAAATGATAAATGGAGGAAATCACTGATTGTCTTCTAGTGGTCTCTGTCTGTTCTGTTCCTCTCTCTGTGAACTGGGGCTGCTATTTGCAGGCTCTTTTTCCCCTTTCTTGCTAGCATGGTTGAGGGCAAGCACACCGGCCGCCCTCTCGGGACTTTCCGGAAGCTTTTCAACTTCCTGCATGTTGTCTGACTCTTTGGCTCGGCTTGGCTCAGTCTTGACTTCTTCACCTTTTTGGGACCTCTCTTCCATACTGAAGTGAGAGCCATTCCTCAGTGTCTCTCTGCATTCTCCATAGAGGTGTTGCTCCAGAGTCAGATTTGACGCTGCCAGGTGTTTGAACTCTGACTCAAAAGGAAAGCCACTGCCTGGCTGGGTAGCTCCTTCCACGTGGCTCAGGACTGCAGTCCCCCTGTACACCTCGATTGCCTCTGGAAGCATGGACTTGATCTTGGGGAGCCAGCGCTTTCGAACTCTCCGGGCATTGGTGCACATGTCAGCAGCAATCACGTTCATCTCACTTTCTTTGAAGTTAGGGGCAAAGTTCTGACAGTAGACTAATGATAAACAGAGAGAGAGAAAAAAGGAATATTAATGCTTCAAGTCAACATTTAACCTATTTCATTCCCATATTGTAACATATTTCCAAATGAAACCAAACTTTAGAAAAAAAGTAAACAAAGGAATCATGCACACTAAGACCAGGAACATAAATAAGAATACATTTTGCTTTTTGTAACAGCATAGCAAAGGGTCACTCACGTTTCACTGTGTTGAGTATGCGACTGTCCAGTGGTTTGCGATTCGGATCACAGTTGGAGGAACGTATTCCAGTCCCACAGCTGTCAGCCAGAGTGTTCCTGTAGATTAAAACACCATAGTCAACCACTAGAGGGCACACACACAATATTTTTCCAAAACACCATGCAGTCCTTCTAGTTATCAAACACAATATACTGAAACATTTGAATGTTAAAACACTGACTCCACCTCTGCTTGGCTACTTTTACTGTAGAACTGAGCTCTTCGTATTTCAGACTTTCTACAGAAACACATGCATGCATGTTACAAATCTGTAATGTTTTAGACCTGTCAAAAAAAGCAGCTAGGAGGCGTCTCAGCAGGACTTTGTGTTTGACCCCAGCGCAGAGGTGACAGTTCATTAGCTGCCCACGAGTCATGAAGACACCAGATCCTTACACAGCACAAACAGAGAAACAAGGAGATCTTAGCTTGAAATCAGTGACTCAAATGACTCGGTCTGAACTGATAAATAATTCAGATGGACAAGGAGCTTCAGACAGGCTGCTATTATTCAGGCCTCACCTGCAATTAGCTCCAGTCTCTCTCCAGGGTCGCCCTCTGTGTAGAGAGCAGGGTGGCAACGGTAGCCGATCTGGCTGATGAGTCCGGCAGGCAGAGCCTCTCGGTCTCCTCCTAACAGCACACAGAAACGGTTTTCCAAGGACAGAGGCAGGGAGGACACCTCCATCTTCTCTTTCACTGGGAAAAAAAATAAAACAGATCAGACTCAAAGGGATGAATCCGTAATGTTTTGAGCTGCAATGAAGCAAAAGAGAAGTCCATTAAAAAGACATTTACTGCCAAAGATCCCGGACGAGCCCCCAAAGATTTTTCCATTTGTCAGGCTCTCGTATGAGTCGTCTTCAAAATCCTCCTCCTCGTTTTGGTGTGAAGTTGGACTGTCTGTGGTCGGGAGGCTAGAGGCACCGGGACTGGCATGATCTCGGGTCGAGAGCTCGTAAGCATGCATCACAGGTATGACCCCGTTTACGCCTCCACTTGTGTAGAAAAGAGTGCCATTCCTTAAAGATCTGCCCCTAGGTCTCCTGTCCTCATCAGAATGCTTTAGCTCCCCATTCTGACCACACACCAGGGCCTCCAGCTTCTCTTCCTTGATCTTGCAGACAGTTGTGGGCTGGTCGCCTAGCAACAAGGAGGAGTTGTTGTTGTTTGGGCTCGGGGGATCGTCTGTGGCAGATGTCTGCGAGTCGCAGTATGGAGCGCTGGCCTTGAACATGAGGTCCATTCCTCGCTCTACGATGTTCTGGATCTGAAGGTAGCCTGCGGTGTACATGACCATCAGCTGATCGCTGGCACTCACCGTCATCCGGCCTGTGTAGCAGAATGAGAGAATCTGCTGGAAGCAGGATGGGGCCACAGACGAGGGCAGCTCAAAAAGCGTCTGGGCACTACCGCTGAAAAGATCACGGAAGTAGAGACTGCTGGCCGCCAAAACAGCACGGTGGGCCTTGAAGGCCTGTCCGTTGACCATGATGGCCACATCGCAGTGTTGGCCCAGCAGCCGCTGTTCATTCAGGCTGTCCAGAACAGTGCTGCCGAAGTTTGGAATCTCCATGTGCAAGAGCTGAGACATAATGCCCGTTTCAGATCTCTGGAGAAGACAGGACGTTCTCACCAGACATCTAAGACAGCAGAAAGTCAAAATGAAGGTGGACCAGCTTGATGAGGTAACAAACAGAAAATGACTAGATTCAAAAGTCACACAATGTTTATCTGGTGCAGACACAGCAGAAAAATGCGACAGAAATGTTGCACAGCAACTCCCTTGGTAAACAGCTCTCTTCACCCCAACATTACTGGAGTCTGCATGTTTGGCAACTCAGCATAAGCTTGCCTGGAGTATTCAAAAGAAACTGAAAAGTGACCGACAAACCCACCCACCTACCCTCCCTCTCCACCCCACCACTACCTGACCTCTATAGCAGAATCTTCCGAGATGAGAGAGAGAATGTAGACAGGCTCCTCACAGCAGCTCAGCATGAGGAAAGGTAGCTTGAGAAGCAGAGAGATACGTCTCAATCCGTCCTCTTCCTCCCCACACAGAACTGAGCCAGCGAGAGGGAAAGCAAGCGTCTATGTGCAATCGATGCACCATCTACTGTATGTCACAGAAAGGGGGAGAGAGGCTATAGGCACAGACACAGAGACTAGGGAGAGAGGGGGAGGGAGTGAGACTGAAGGAAAGTCATTTAAGGACACAGAATGAGAGAGAGAGAGAGAGAGAGAGAGAGAGAGAGAGAGAGAGATCGAGCAAGAGAAACAGAGAAAGAGAGAGAGCCTGATGCGGATAACTGCCCTGCAGAGAGTAAACGTGTTCATGTGCGATGGAGACAAAAGACAGGCAAGACAGAAAGAGAGAGAGAGTGCAATGGCTCACTTTTATTTGAGCATCACCACATGAAGAAAAGACAAGAACGGGAGTGTGCACCCTGCATGCACCAACGAACGTGTGCAGACAGATAATCCATCAGAAGCCATCTCTGCCATGATCAGCTCCGTGCTCAGGATTATTTACATTAAGGGCAGACAAATGGTGTGTGCCAGGAGAGCAGCTCTGCATTGCAGTCCCTGTCACAGGCTGGCATGCTCAGTACAGAGTCTGCATACCCAATCAGATGTGCCAACACGGCATCAGACAGATACTCAAATGATAAATGAAAGAAAAGAGAGAGACTCAGCCTCAAAGCTGCCCTGAATGTCAGATAAGTACATCAAACAAACAGAGAAGCATTTTAAAGTGGCAAGTATTAGACGGATGACTGAGAGACTGTAGTGTGCAAGTAAGAGTTGAGTACAGAGCAGTGGGGCAGTAAAGCAGCGTCTCTCAGCAATGTGGGGAAGAAGGCGCTATGCTCCAGTCTCTGACTCGCTGGCTTTTAATGCTGAGATGCCAACAGGCTACGGCGTGAGTCAGCGCTATTAGAGATAAACTGCCGTGTTCCAGTCTTCTAATATCAACGGCAAAAAAATTATAATCAATCAATAAAGTGTAGCAGCTTCCCGCTGTCTGTCTGGTCTCTTTAAAAGCTTTGAAAAAAAACTACATGTGACACCTTAAATGGTCTCTTGAAGAAACTGCCCTCAAACTTTGTTTCCAGTGCAAAATGCACAGAGTCATTGAGGAAAATGTCTGCTTCCAGTCTGAAGAGATGAACATCGCAAGTTATTTTACATTTGGAAACAAGAGTGCCTGTGCAGACATCTGTTAAGTTGACAGCTGGAGCTCTAGTAATAGACAGCGTTAGTATGGTCACATGTGTGTTGTCCGTGGGGAGAACAGACTGCAGTCTGAGCTGGTGGGGAACGGGATAGTGCATACTGCCTACTAGAGGGCAGACACAGACTTACAAGCAACATAAAACTTAAATGACCTCCCAATGTGCTTAGATTTGAAGTTGCAGTTACACCGTGTTCTCAGGATGGTACATCCAACTGTTCTCCTGATAAACAATCATTTAAGAACCGCTCTTCAGAAAACCGATCTCATAATGAAACTTATATTAACAGTTTATTATAATGGTGCTATAGAAAATATTGATGAATAAAAATAATCAAACGTGTATGTATCTGCATTGTTGGTAGTTATGAACTAAAAATGGATGGGAATTATACATTTTTATTTAAAAGACAACTTAATGTTCTTTATACAAAATGCAATAACTTCCCTGAAGGGACGAACTACATATATACAGAAAGATTTACCCCCCAAAATCATCTTTACATAAAAATATAATTCTTAAATCACTGGTAATAATTATTAAAAGTGAATGAAATATACAGCCGTTCTTTTGGAGCAGATTTGAAGGCTACAATTATGTTCACATTCTGTCACAATACAGAAGATGTATTTTATTAAGAACACTTTATAAATATTTAGCCTTCAGGTCCACATTAGCAATGCTCCATAAAATAATAATCACAAGCTGAACACATTACAAATCACGCACATTTTGATTTCGAAACTTTAAATCAAAATACTGCTGCAGTAATATAGATGCTGAACAATAAATGGTCTGTGATCAGGAATCCTCTGAGTACAATTACAGTATAGTAAAATTATTAAATAATTATTGAAACAAGTTCCAGTTCAAAAGACTCTCTATAATCTAAAGAGAGAAAAAAAAAAGATTATGAATAAATGTTTACTCACTAAGTGTGCTCTGTATAACAAAGTACCAAAAAATCTTAAAATCTGACACATTTTTATTATTGTAGCCATTATAAATCTTTTACTGCTGAGTTGCACCAATGCAACCAATTATGAAGCATTTCAACAGGATTGAAAAGGTTAAAAAATAGAATTTATGCTTAAAATTAACTTTATGTACCACAGTAGCTTTTTTTGTGACTTTACTTGCGGTCTAAATTTTTTTTAATAAAAATAAAAAAGGGTCATACAGTATATTTCAAATGGACCATGAGATTAACAAAACCAAGGGTTTTTCCAGATCTGGTCATTGACAGGCAGTGTATTACTTGTCACTGGCTTCTGCGCTAGCAACCTTGAGTGACAGAATAAATCATATTCCCAAGTGTTTTTTGGACCATCATAAAGAAATATGGGGAAAGTGTGACTTTCATAGAGAGTGATATATACCCTGTGAGAAACTTGGGATATATTATTTCAATAAAAATCTCTATAAATAATGTGGAATATTCATAAAAATATATGTTGACCAAGGTTGTTACTTTTACTATAATAAAATCGTTTCTCCAGTTAAATCATCCTTCTGTTTGTTTAGGGTTGAGAAATACTCGTTAACAGGTGCTTGTTCACACAACTATGTCCTATACACGAGTGGACTTTCATCCGTCATTAGACAAGTTCTTCATTATAAAGCACTTCACAAAAATTTCAACAACAACAAAAACTGAAACGAATAAAAGTGATCAAATAAATAAATAAAAAAAAGTCTCCTTCAACACTTGGCAGGGGCTTCATACATTACATTCACCTTATCCACAGTTTTCCATCTCAGCATTCTGCTGCTATACGTAAGGCCGGTAGTTTCTGGCTTTCCTTCTCTTTGAGCGGAAGCGGAAGAAGAAAAACATGAACATGAGGAAGACACAGGAGAAGGCGTAGAGCAGTACACAGAGACTCATGTCCAGGCTTGAGAATCCCATCCCTGGTCTAGCTTCTATCTGGACAGCCATGTGCTTCTCTCCCGCACCGCTGATGTCAGTCCTCTTCTGAGGTTTTGGAACGTCAGGAGATGGCTTTAGGTTCTGGTTGAGGTGACTGTTGCTGATTGGTTTGGTTATGGCTTTGGGTCTGTCGGGAGCAGGAGGGCCTGGCTCTGGTTGGCTGTTGCTGGAGTATTTGGGGGAAATGTTTAAAGCACTGTAGTGTTGTTTAATGAAAGCGAGCACCATCTGTTCGTTCCAGACATGAAGGCCTTCTTGCTCCTCATGGCATGTGGGACAGAGATCAGGAGTCGGCCACTGCGTCTTAGGAAACATGGGGTCCTCGCTCATTGAACCTGCATATAAGAGTGCAATCAGCAATGAGGGTAACATCTGCTAGCATGCATATGAGGACTTTATTTATAGCTTGGACATGAAAATATCATAGTTCTTTCTTTCTTTCTTTCTTTCTTCTCATCTTCCTTCCTGTCCTGTCTGTTTCATTCCTTTCTTGCCACCTATCTATTCTCCACATTCCTTCTTACCTGCCAGTTTTCCTTTCTTTCTTCCTGCATCATACTCTAGTCAAAAAGTTTGAGGTTGGTATTTTTTTATTTATTTATGTTTTATATTGTATAGAAATACTTAATATATTTTGTATATTTTGAAAAGTCCCTTATGCTCATAAAGGCTGCATTTATTTGATAAAAAAATACAGTAAAATCATGAATATTGTGAAATATTATTACGATTTAAAATATCTGTTTTCTATTTGAATATATTTTACATTATAATTTATTGCTGTGATGGCAAAGCTGAATTTATCAGCAGACATTACTCCAGAATGATACTTCAGAAATCATTCTAATATGCTGATTTGGTGCTTATTATTAGCGATGTTGAAAAAAAACGTATATTTGTGCATTCATTTTTCTTACCTGCCAGTCTGGCATTAACCTGGTTGTGTTTTCTCCACAGCCACAGCACAGCCTCATCAACGGTCTTGACCTGGTTCAGAGATTCCTGAGCCATTTCCTCAAAATGCTTCCCACACTCCTGGCAACCAAAGAAGGTCCCAATGTAGTGACGCATGGTTTGAAGCACTGCCAAGGGATCTTCCTCAAACCCTGAGAGGAAGAAGGTGGGTTTAAATTAATTGTAGCAATGAAAAACAGGAACTAATAGAAACCCCCTACCAAATGAATGCTCTGCTTGCTACAGACCAAACATATTACATTACAGAATTATTTATAATGAATTTTTAGTCTCAATTTTCGAATCTACAATTACAATATCAACTGCTGAGATCATCTCAAGACATGTTTCAGGTTGATTAAGAGAAAGGGATTTCCCTGCTCATACCAGTGTTGGCTAAAGCATCAGGTCTGTTGGCAGCTTGCACAGTCAGAACGTGAAACAGAGTCCAGAGGGAGCAGGGATATCCTCTTAGTGCCACACTACTACCCTGGCATCCAACCCACTGCACTTGCTCACTCAGGTACAGTCCTGAGATCTGAGGATAATGGAAACAGCGTCCTTTGAAACCACCAACATACTGATTTACGCATCTGTCGCGTGCATGGAAAATGACTAAAAACTTCAATGTCATCAGGCAAAGACACTGAGATGCACGGTGCTTTTAATAGCAGGGGCATCAGTGTTTTGACAATGAATAAGTTGTTTAGTGGGCGACGGTCTTACCCTCATCTTGTTGTTAACTAAGTCCAGGATAGCATTGTAGGGGATGTTCTCCAAAGGTAAACTGACGAGCCATTCCAGCAACGTCTCAAGAAGTTTCACCACAGACTGGCGACCTGGAAATAGCTACAGTCGAAGAGACCAAGTAAGATTCAACCCTGGAAATTTCAACACTAATGAAAACAATTCTAGCTCAAGAGCAAAGAAAAAGTTGTGGTTGTGTTACAACACTACCTTGGCGACAACTGTTACAAAGTCCTTGAACGTTTTTAGTTCTTCTCCTTCTAAGGTCTTGTGGGTGGCTAGTTCAACCCTCAGTAGATAATGTAAGCCAGATTCCAGATCTGCCATGTAAACCTTAGACCTGAAGAAACATTAATGCTGGTTACCTCATCTTAAAAGTTAAATTTACAGCGAAAGCAAAAGACAATTGGACTACTTCACATTTTACAGGAAATTTACACTACTGTTCAAAAGCCTGGAGTTGGTAAGATTTTAAAGATGTTTTTTAAGTCTCTTGAGCTCACTAAGTCTGCATTGTATTAATAAAAAAAAACAGTAAAAACAGCAATACTGTGAAATACTTTTACAATTCAATTACAATTTCCTATTTTAATGTATTCTGAAATGTCATTTATTCCTGTGGTGCATAGCAAAGTTACTCAGTGTCACATGATCCTTCATAAATCATTCTAATATGCTGATTTGGTGCTCAAGAAGCATTTATTATTATTATCAATGTTGAAAACTGTAGAGCTGGTTAATATTTTTCTGGAAACTGTGATAGTTTTATTTCAAGGTTCTTTGATTAATAGGAACTTTTCATTTTAATCTGTCTTTGCTGACTCCAAACTTTTGAACAGAAGTGTATATATAAATAAAACTCACTTTTCAAACACTTTCCACTCCACCTGTGTTCCCTGTCCATTCTTCCCAGGCTGAGGACGCAGCAGGGACGAGGTGGACTGTTTCCTGTGTACTCCAGGGAGGAGCTTTAGGAAGGAGGAGAAGAAAAAGCGTAGCCTCTTCTGACTGTTAATACAAACAAAAATGTACCAAATGCACATTAACAGGGCTACTGATTGATAGTTAGACCGAAATTAATTCAGCAGTTAACTTACACATTCATGATAGTGTGTGTGCCGTTGGGATGGAAGAGGTGTACTGAGGGAACCGAAGTAATCCCTAGTTCCTCCATTAGAGGTTTGTCTGCGCTCAGCGTTCTCTTCACTGCCAAACCCTCATATGGCATTAGGTCCAAAATTACCTAGTTAAAACGGGCACAAAACATTAAATTAGAGCATTACAATTCTAGCTACATCACTAATTATGCCTAAAGGGATCATTTAGATCATCATCTATTCACCCACTCGTCATTCGAAACCTATGTTATTTAACTTTTTCCATGGAACACAAAAGTTTACTGTTCATAAAATTATTGTCACAAAAGTTTGGTTTATTGGATTGTCTAAGCAAGTGGTTCTCAACTTTTTCATTCCAAGGCCCCCCTTGCCCAAGACAATATTCAAAGGTTGTCTTAAGCTGCACTTTAGTGTAAAAAAAATAAATGAACAACAACAACTAACAAATATGTTAATGTCGTATATATTAATTTATAATGTGTTCACCATTTTAATGATAATTTATTTAATATAACAAAATTAAAGATTCGGTGAGAACCACTGGTTTAAACGTTCTTCTCACAGCAAAAATAGCATCACAATTTACCCATTTATCAGTATGTGTGTTTCCTTGAAATTTACTTGTGGCATCCTCTACCATTTGAGCTACACAAGATATTGAAATTCACCTTGTACTTTGAATAGAAAAATAATGTTTCTCATAAAGCTATATTAAAGCTTTACAGGAATTATACTAAATAACATTTATAATATAACACTTATATATTGGAGCTTTACAGTGTCTATCTACTTTTGTGTTATGGCAAAGAGCAGCCTAGACATTCTGCAAAATTTCTCCCTTTTTTTTCTTCTTTTGTGTTCAATAGAACAAAGTCATACTAATTTGAAAGTGGTGCACAGAAGTCCCTTGCTATTAATAATTTTTTCTCATACATTTGCATCCTCCCCCATCCCTTTTTTCTCCCCTGTACAGCAATTCAACAGAATGTCTATAGTTACCATTGAATGGACAAATAACAGTCCATATAATATCAATAAAACAAAATGGCATAGATATTTGAATTAAGGTATGTCTCATCAGGAGTTTACTTCTTGTTGCAAAGACTCTGTCAATCAGCAGAGTTTAGTTCCCAATTGAATCGTCAGTCCCGTTACGTTTAATGCAGAAAAGGGCTGTGTATTGCCAAGAATCTGGCGATATGATACGTATCCTGATACAGGGTTACAATATGATATATTGCGATACACTGCGATACTGTAAGCAAGCTATATATTGGGATATTTCTTGTTTAGGAATAGTATATATTGTAAGGAAAGCTGTCATTAAGAACAGCACCATGTGCTAACCTTAGCATAAGTAAATAAATATAATTTTTTTAACCAGAATACAGTGGGATCTGGATTTGTAATAATCAGTCCCTGTAACAAGTTATTGAACCAATTTTTGTGCAGTATGAGTAAAGGGATTAAATTAAAGCGCTTGCAGGATCCTTTAAAAAAATTAAACAATATAAAAACAATATAGACATAATCTGAAAAAACCAAGCCTTGTGCATTATAAAGAATAATATCATGAATATATTACAGTTGGTTTGATACCTTTATCTCAAACGGTGTCAGTTTAATTAAAGTGGGTACAGTATATAAAACTGTTGAAAAATATGCATTCACTACTGTATATAAAAACAATAAAGGCATATTCTGAAAAACTAAGCCTTGTGCATTATACTACTGACTAAATATTCTGTATATTTTACAGTTGGTTTGATACCTTTAGATCAAATGGTTTTGTCGTTTAATGGATTTGTATTAATGTTTACATTAAAAGTTGTAAAATTATTATAAAACACATAAAACGGTAATTTAAAAAAAGTGAAATTTTGTGCAATAAAGGGATGTTTTTCTGAACATTTTAGTAGGTTTTATATTATAATGTCACGTAGTTAAATTGATTAATTAATTTAAATGGTTCATTGTTAATTTTTTCCCCCTAGAAATTAAGCCTTGTGCAACGTAAAGGGCATATATTTATGAATATCCAAGTTAGTTTGGGCTCAAAACATAACAGCCTTAAAGAGTTCAATTGGCAAAAAAAAAAAGCAAAATTACTTAAACTTAACTTTCCCGCCATCAAAAACCACAACATGAGCACCGCACCAACTACATAAAACACCCCTAAAATGAGAGAAACTGCAGCCTCTGTTCCGCTGCTTGCCGTGACCATAGACTGTATAAAAACATGCCATGACCCATGTGAAGAGGCCTGCGTGGGGCTCAGCTATAGGCGGGAGGGGGTCGCCCACACGAGCCTCTTCACACAGTTGTGGCCAGCAGCGGAACTGAGGCAGCACCACAGTCCCGCAGTGGATGTTAGCACAAAAACCTAAATGACGCCACACTTCAGCTTCGTACACCGAAACATGAACTGGGACAAATCTTTCTCTCTCCATTACTATCAGCGAACTATATTAACCCTAAAATTAGTGTCATGCTCTTATGCTGGTTTTTCCTGTCATTCAGGATTTGTTCAGAGATGAAGACTGCCATCTAGCGGTCAGGAAATAAACTCAAAATGCAACAACTACCATAAATCTTTTATGAATTTTTATATATATATATATATATATATATATATATATATATATATATATATATATATATATATATATATATATATATATATATATATATATATTCAGTTTTTGGGAATCGATACAGTATTGCCAAACAAAATATCGCGATAATCACGTTTATCGATATTTTCTTACACCCCTAGTGGAAAACTGCTGTTTACTCTGTTATTGAATTCTGATGTGTTAATGCTTGTGTAGCTGCACAAACCAATGTTGCTTTAGCCCACCACAAGGGGCGGAGCCCGACATAAATGTCTGCTCAGAGCACTATTACATCAGAATCTTCTCCTTCATCA
The DNA here is from genome assembly GCF_023724105.1 of Carassius gibelio. Lineage (NCBI taxonomy): Eukaryota > Metazoa > Chordata > Actinopteri > Cypriniformes > Cyprinidae > Carassius > Carassius gibelio. The sequence goes on along the minus strand of NC_068375.1, from coordinate 3,119,217 downwards.
TCCAGGATCATATTGTTGCTGACTCTGCAATCAAGAAGCCAAAGAATAAAGAAGCTCAGCTCTGCTCAACGCTGTCAAAGAGTCCTGGGCAGAGAACGAAGACTCCCCTGCATCTATCCAGCTTGAAAAAGAGCAAACTTCAGAGCATATTCCCGCAAGTGCTGCTTTCACTGAGGCTTCTTTCTCTCAATGCGAGAGCATGCTTGTGGGTTGACTTCTTCAATGAATGTGATCCTCCCTGCTCCACTTTCCTGTTTCCTTTCTTTCCTCAGATAAAGAAACAGCAGAGCAGCGGGGCTCTGACAGCATGTTTGAGTGGAGTCATGTCGACTCAGCGCCAGCATGCCCCTGCGCTTCCAAAGAAGAGATTGCTGTCGATGTCGAAGGTAATCGAGAATCTCGGTTTAGAGTGGTTGACTCCTGTAGAGCCCGGCCATGGCCTTTTGGATGCTGTCAGACCCGTCGCCACCGGCCCACTCCATTCTTGCCTGCAGTTCATAAAAAACACACCAAGGTGTAGCACCCCCTATTCAGCCAATGTAAGTTCCTCCTCTTCAGCAGCTCTCACCACCGTTGACAGCACTGAGGACAGTGGCTACAGCAAACTCTGGAAGAGATGGTCGCTGCCTACTTGTGCCCACCATCTATCTGCCCTCAGTTTGAAAGCTAATGCAGCACACCCTTCCAAACTTGTAGACTATGTTGGCCTTGGCAAACAGAGCTTACACAGCGGGCAGTCAATCAAGATAGGCTCTGCATTCAACAGAGTTTCTACAAGTGTTTCAGGCCAAACTCTCCGCAGCATGGACAGGATCATGATGCTTTCAAGGTGCTCTACAGAGTGACTGAATTGGCTCTGCATGCAATGAAATCGGCAAGACTATGGCCAGCCTGGTGGTGCTGAATTGCCACCTCTGGCTTATCCTTACTGAGATCTGGGACGCTGAGAAAATGTCCTTTCTCGACTCACCAGTCTCGCCAAAGTGACTATTTGGCCACACCGTGGACAGGTTTGCAGAGTGCTTCTCTGAGGCGCAGAAGACGTTGAAGATGCTGCATCACTTCCTGCCTAAGCATTTTGGCTCTGCAGCTGCAAGTCGCCAGAAAACCCTGTGCAGCCATCCCAGGTGTTTCAAGTTGGGTTCTAAACAACAATGCGCTTGTTCTCCAGTCAAAAATACAAACACTGTAACGAGTCAGGCTGCTACTTCCTCATTCCCAAGAAAGATGGCAGGCTCAGACCTATTCTAGACATCTGAATCGCTCATTAATGAGACGGTTGTTCAAGATGTTAACTCTGAAGCAGATCTTCGTGCAAATACGCCTTAGGACTGGTTTCTGTCTGTGGATATGATAGACTCTTACTTTAACATCCATATAGTCCCGTTACAGACTGTTCTTGAGATTCACATTCAAGGGAGTGGCCTATTAAAATGCAGCCCCTCCATTCGGACTGTCCCTCACCCCACACAATTTGATAAAGTGCGCAGAAGCAGCTCTTTCCCTTCTGAGACAGATGGAAATCCTATAGCCTTGGCTTATACCTCAGAAGTCTTACAGTGCCCTATAGGTGTAAGGGCCCAATCCACCAGAGTAATGGTCTCCTCTTGGGCATGGTTCAGCAGAATTTCTATTGCCGACATTTGTGCAGCCGCCAGTGGGTCTTCACGGTCCACATTTGCCAGATTCTGTAATTTAGAATTCCCTGCCGTGCAGGCATGGATCTTGTCTGCTTAATTTGCCTATTTCTCCATGGCGATGGAAATGGTTATGTCTGTAGTCCTCAGTCAGTTAGCTTGGGACTCAATTTTGTCCTTAACTTAAGTGCTCCAAGTCTGGGCTCGCAGAGCAGGTTGCTCTGTATCTGCTCATAGCATGTCATGATAGGATGCATTCCCCATTTTATATCAAATGCAATGGGAGAGACCATTCAATAGTGAATGCTCTGAAGAGACCCTTTGACAGGGAATGCTCTGCTCAGCTTACTGACTAACCTTGGTTCCCTGAGATAAGGGAAGGAGCGTTGTGTCAATCGCCATACTATAAACTGCATGTGTGAATTTGTGCCTGCTTTAATTATATATAGATTAACTGAACTGGAAATTTATCAGCTTAAAAAAACAATAGCAATCAGATCACTTTGGAAAGACATATGGGTGAGTAAGATACGACATCTGATCTTACACTGTATCTTACATCTTACAGATTATTATTTTTTTTTGCATGTATAGGAAATTGACAACCATTACCTCTCTTCCTATAAAAGAATCTTTGTCCTCAACTATAACTGCAGTATAGAACTCCGTTTTCTTCCCCATTAAGGACAGGATGTCCTCAGACCTGCAATAGATGATGAATTCAATGTTTCTAAATTAGAACCGGAGATGTATTCCATTTAAGTCTAGACATGAAGCCATAAACAAACATCCTTAATTTCCCCTGGAAGCTGGAGACAGAACATGTTAAAACATAAAAAAGTATGCAATTGAATGTGCATGTAAAGAAAAAATGGTTGGTATTATTGTAGATTTGAGCACCTGGCAGGGTCAAGGGGAGGGCAGCCCACAGGCCAGTCTTGCTTTGTGTGGTTTTGGAGGAAGTTCACCATCAACTGCCTCACTGTCTGAAGCTCTCTGTCAGCCCCTATTCAGTACACAAATATAATAAAATCAGAAATTCAAGTTAGTTCCATAACAATAACAATTACTGCGACAATAATAACTGACCAAATTTAAATTCTAATCAGAGCTAAAATGATTAAACCTACCACGATATGTCTTCCCATAATCATTAGTGGTGTCATGTGCCTTAAAATACTAAAAAAAAAGGCAAAGAAAAAAGAAATGATTCCCAAATAAAATCTTTAACAAAGCAAAACAACATGTCAATATTTACAGTGTCCTAAATACACATTTCTGGCAACAAGAAATATGATAAGGGTGTAATAATACATTGGTCTATTGTATAATTACTCTGGTTTCAGGTTTACCGCGATCAGATAAAGATAAGATTAGAAAGCAGCTAGAAAGGAGCACAACAAAACAGAACAGAAGGCAGAGTTTTCATTTTCTTAAAGTTAACTTGCCATCGCATCATAAAAAAACTCAATAAACAACATACAGCAACAGACCTGATGGATTTAATGCATGAATTCAAAGATGCAACATTTGCAAAAGGTTTTATATTTTTATTTGATATGCCTACCGTTTCAAAGCACAATACAAAACTGTGACATTCATCCACTGACACTCTTTAATCAGCAGCGCTAAATCCGGAAGCGCATATACTTACTTGCCGGCAACCCGCCAAAATAAAAGCCTGCTGATTTTAAGTTTGAATATGATAAAAACGCTTTGTTTATTTATTTTTAGATGCTTTTTTTTTTCCAAAGCCAACAAAAGTGGTTCCAAACAAATCTACAGCTGAACTGTTGTGCATCTCCAGTTACTGAATGTATCTGTATTTTTAAACAAATTGGGTGAATCAATGATTTAATGACCCATTCATAAAGACAATATCTTTTTTCATTCCTGAATGAATCAGCTGTTTGAACTGATCAACTAAATGAATCACTCATTGACTCACTCGTTAAGACGGTGACTTGCCAAAACATAAATGACAGTTTTAGTATCATATTTAAACGATTTGTAAGATATTTGACCCACAGTCTGATCGCATCTTGGCATTGACTTTGTATTCTCTTTGTATTACTTTTTTCAAATCGTTGAACTTGCGTTAGCTATGTATGCCCAATTATTGTGTTTGAATGTACACAAGTGTATATATTTGTTGAACAAGTGGTAATCGTTTTCATATCGTCTGATTGATGGCCGTCAGCGGTTGGGTAGAAGACAAAAAATCAAATCATTCCACGCTCCTTCTTAGCGTCATCAAACCACACGATTGTTATTGTTTTGGTAATGCGCCCTCTAGTGGCAGGTCCTACAACCTGTACCTTTAAAGTGTCATTTCTTTTTAATGGCATCTAATGATTTGTCAATATCGCACACCCTATTTCGAATTTACTGTATATATTTGATCTTCTGAAAGAATAAATAAAATCATTTGCACAAACATACCCTGAAGGTGGGGTAGAAGTGGATTCCAAATTCCTTACAGATGTCAAAATTCTTCTCATGAGCACAATCCAGAACTCCTATACGAATGGCCTGTGCCCAGTCTATGAGAGTAGAGAAACACATCACAATTTCAAGAATGCAAAACAAACAAAAAAACATTACAAATCTACAGTTAAATAGCATTTCTGCCATCAAGCACTTGCTCTCACATTGTTCCAAACCCTGGAACAATGTGTTCATCACATTGACTACTGAAAATATTTTTAATGAAACCTGAGAGATTTCTATCCCTCCTGTGAAAGTCCATTCCACCAAAACTTTACTCAACTTCAAAATGTTCATAAAGAGATCAAATCCATATTAATAGAATCGCTTAATCCAAGTCTTCTAAAGACATAGATTTGTTTATATGATGAACAGATTTAATTTAATTTTTGTTATCTTTTATTCAAATTCATATGGAATACTTTAACAATCTCTTTCTAAATTTACCATCAATGTTTTGAAATAATGGAAATAAGCCTCTCACGTCAAAATATCAAGTGATGACAGAATTTTAATTTTTGGTTGAACAGACCCAAAATTAAATCAAGTGATGAAGTTCCAAATTTTGTCAACACTTGTTTTCTGTTTAATAACGCACATTTTAGACATTTCACAGCATACAGCGAAGAGGTAAAAGAGCATTTGTAGAGACTTGTGTCAAGTAAAATATCTCTTAATTTGTATTCTAAAACAGAAGCTGACATCACTAAATGTTTCATCCATACCGACACTCAGAACAGATGCCAGACAGCCAAAGTGGACAGGCAAAAGGAACTCTGGCAGGAAGCCTAAATCACTTGATGCATTACAAGGTTTTGAGCTCTGACATCGGAAGAGTAGATACTATGTCTCTCACATAAAGCTTTGTGAGACAAAATATAGTCTTACTGCCACGAAGCATGATTTCATGTATTGTATAAAGAGTTTCAGCAGCCAGGTGGTTTGTTTTCAACACAAACTCATAAACTGAACAGCTGTAAAATCTGTATCAGAAAAATGAAGCAGATGGGGTGTGAAGAAGGCAGCTGATATAAAAATGTTTGGATGAGAAAGAAGAGAGACAGCCGGCAGCATTTTAGCCCTCTATTCTTCACCTGAAGGTAGGACTCTGTGGGTTTTGGGATGTGTGGGGGAATGCACAGTGGGGTCGCGTCCTCACAATAGGCCATCTGACCCTCATTGTGAAGGTAACAGCTGGTAGGCGGCCACTCGTGAGCCACCCAGCCGACAGCTTGCGCCAACAAAGGCAGATTAAAAGCATTCAACAGAACACTTGTCCTCACAGTGTTAGTCATCCAAAGGCCACGATCATCCCTTCCTTCCTAGTCCACTGAAGAGGAAAAGCAATGCATGGCATTCCAGAACAAATGCCGCGTTTCCACCGAAATTACCCGGAACATTTGTACCAGGAACTTTTTTTCCCAGGAACTTTTTTCCCCCCAGACCTGTTGCTTTCTGCGTTTCCACCGCGGTGTAAAGTACCGGGTAGATTAGGCAAATAGACTGGTGACGTAGGTCTGCGCGTTTCTCAATACAAAGTACCGCTGATTTAAAAAAAAAAAAGGTACGCTGATTTTGGACGTGCATCATCGGTAGTTAGTTCTGACTTTGTGCATTCGACTGGGGAGTGTGATGTCAGTGACGACGCGAATGCTGTAATTTTCCTCTCTGTATATTTACAATAAAACGAAATAGGATATAAAATACCACTGCCTCCTTTGGTTTTAATTTAAGCATAATAACAGCTGCAGAAATGTACTTAGTTCAGGGATATGTGCAGCCATTACAATGAAACGAAATATTATATTTATAATATTATATTATAATATTTTATTTTCATTTTAACATATAGATAAATTGAATACAGACCAAAGAAAACCTGTTAGATTTACCCCGCAGCTGAATTATGTTATGTTTAACCACTAAAGAGACATCAGAGCCAGCGGCACATCGGAAGATCTATCCGAGATGAGGCTGCTCTCTGCGGATACATGAGGACTGAGCTTCCGCTGATCGAGTGGAGCTCACCATCTACGAGATCGGCGAAATACATTTTTAAATAGGCGCTGTCTTTATAAATAAACCATAGATTTGAGTTTTAAACAACTACATTCTCGCCTGAAATACTTTTAAAATTACATTTCATGACACAATAACAGTAATATTTGAAAATGATCCAAATAAATGGTGTTTGAACTCAACCAATGCTGCGTGAACTCAGATTGCTTTGGCTACTGTTATTTTCCCCTCAGTATATTTACAATAAAACTAAATAGGATATAAAATGCCACTGCCTCCTTTCGTTTTCATTTAAACATAATAACAGCTGCAGAAATGTATTTAGTTCAGGGATATGTGTAATGTTATATACAGCCATTGCAATGAAACGAAATATTATATAGACTTGCCTTTTTTATTTTAATTTTAACATATAGATAAATTGAATACAGACCAAAGAAAACCTGTTAGATTTACCCCGCAGCTGAATTATATTTTATGTTTAACCACTGAAGAGACATCAGAGCCAGCGGCACATATCAGAAGATCTATCCGAGATGAGGCTGCTCTCTGCGGATACATGAGGACTGAGCTCCCGCTGATCGAGTGGAGCTTACCGTCTCTGAGATCGGCGAAACACATTTTTAAATAGGCACTGTCTTTATAAATAAACCACAGATTTGAGTTTTAAACAACTACATTCTCGCCTGAAATACTTTTAAAATTACATTTCATGACACAATAACAGTAATATTTTGAAAATGTTGATTCGAATAAATGGTGGTTGAACTCAACCAATGCTGCGTGAACTCAACCAATCAGAATGTTTAGCGCCAAAGTCCCGCCCCCGAAAGTTCCGGAACTTTGAAAAAGTACCACCTCGCCAGCAGGGACTTTCTGAGGGGCATTTTTTTACCCGGAACTTTATTTAGTTCCTGGTTCCTGCGGTGGAAACACACCAAGTACCAGGCCAAAGTCCCTAGTTCCTGGGTAAAGTTCCTGCGGTGGAAACGCGGCTAAATAAACTGTATCCTTCTACGATATGATAATGACACAAGCTTTCATGAGTCGACCATGTTCTGGTCTTTTTAAGAAAATGATTACCAAAAAAACACAACAAAAATATTCAGAATAAGAATACAGTAATCAATGATTACCATAGCCAAAATTCTGCCTGCTCATTGAAAAGCTGGGATTTGGGATTCAATTTATACCTAAAATAAAGGAGCTTTGGGGATTTAGAAAAAAAAAAAAAAAAAAAATTATCATTTACTTACCCATATATTATTCCTAACTTACTTTCTTCTGTGAAACATGCATAAAAAGAAATTGAGTAATTCTGTGTTTTTTGTCCATACATGGAAGTCAATGGTCACCAAAACTATTTGCTCACAAACATTCTTTAAAATAACTTACTTTATGTTTCACAGAAGTAACACAAAATGCATATACAGGTTTGGATCAAAACCTATGACAGAATATTTTGGGCTGAACTGTCCCTTAAAGATTCATATTTAGAATTATTTTGAATATAATTTGGAACACCAAAAAAAAAATTAACCCAGATGAATATTCATAACCATATCACCATGGTTCCATCACAGTATGGTTTTGTAAGGGTCGTGAAGCAGCGAACACCAGTGAGAAAGAACTCTGAAACTGTCACACAGATGGTTTAAAAACAGACCCTACCTAATTTCAATAAAGCTCTACCAATTTTAGCATCTTTGCGACAAGGTGTTAAACACATTTGCCCTCATTTACATTAAATGTGTCAGCCTACAGTGACCTTTTCATCGCATCACACTTCACGGCAGCCAACACAAGTAGCTTCTTCCAGAATACCATCAGGCCTTTAGCTCAGAGTATGGCAGACACGTAGCACTGCTACCTAGGCATTTTTATTAGCAATTAGTCCAGTCTTGTAGCTCTTAGACTAATCTAGACTAAGTCTGAGGAGAGAGTGACTGTTGATCCCATTATTTATTCAGAGAAGCTTTGGGAGCCACAGCTTTGACCAGAGGTGGGGTTTCCCCATCCAGCCAGAGCTGCTTACAGAAAGCACTCATCTAAGACCAATAAACAGAAAATGATAACAACATGAGGAAATCTTTGAGTCTGTTGGGTCTAAACCTCCAAAATCTAATTCATCAGCACATACAGTAATTTTGGTAAGATTACATATGTTGAGTTCCTGTTTTTGGGGCATAAAAAATTACTTAAAAACCACTAAATGCTATTTGTGTATCATTGTTATTGCCGTTTTACTACAAGTCCCATCAATTTTAAGTAAACGTTTCAATTTTCACACATTCATTTTCAACAAATGATGCCAGTTAATTGTCACACAATATGGTTGTTTGTATCTGAATTTATTGCCATATCAGCTGCACAGTCATTTACATAGCAAATATAGATTTAACATACTCCAATAAAATACTACATTTTGTAAATACAACTCTATAAATGAGTCTTTAAATGTACTTGAATGTACCGCCACTCCCTATACGCAGAGTACGCAGTCTGCGTAGGGCACCAACTCACAGAGGGAGCACCATCCCAGTTGCTCAAGGAAAAAAATACATATATTAACATGCGCCATTCTCCCATCCGCGCTCGCGACCGCACCTCATGTTTGCAGCTGAATGTTCACAACTGATGGATGGACATCTATGCCCGGGTAAAGGACAACAAGCAATCCAGCGCAGAGAAAAGAAAACTAAAGAAAGTACAAAAAAAAAAAAAAAACATCCATAGAGTTCGCTTGACATTAAACGTTCGAGAGTCTCAAATTTAGAGGCTGTCTCTAAAGTTACATGCGATATTGTTATACACTTTTCTAACGTCAGTAGCATTTGAGGAGAATGACTTACAGTCATAAAAACAACTGTAATTGTTCATCTAATGTCAGCTATAATGCACAATTGAATTGAATGTTTGATATTTATTAAAATAAACTGTAAATCATATGTAAATTATGGTACTTTTTCACATGGGCTCAAACAAAAATTTGAAGCTCAATAGCATTTGAGGAGAAAGACTTGCAGTCATAAAATAATTGTAATGTGTTCATTTAAGTGTCAGCTACGATGCACACCTCATACATTTTCAATATATATATTTAAATATATTATAAATCATTTAGGTAAAAACGAGGCCTGTTTATCACTTTCAGGCACATTTTTTTCAGTTTGCCTTACGAAAATTACTAGGGATGCATCGGTTGACTGGCCATAAATCGGAACCGGACGGTTTTTGCTTAAAATATTTGATCGGCAATGGGCTGGTTTTTGGTCTTTTTCCGGACGATTTTTCCAGAAGTGGGCCCGCGTGCACAGACTACATTGTAATCATTAGCTATCATGTAATTTGTGTGGAAGTATTTCAAAATCTGTGTGCAGGACACGGGCAACCGTTCAGCACTGGAAATGCAGAGCTACATGTCTGAGGCACAGATAGCAGGAAGCAAACAGCTTTTGTTATACTGGCGTACAAAATAAAAATCCCATTCCTGCTCACTGAAGCTGCGTGAGCGTACTGTACCTGTCCCTGCACAAGCCGAGACAGTGAAGGGATGTCCAGCTTAACTTCTCGCGTGTTGGATGAGAACTGTAACAAAGCTGATTTTAATTTGTTTTTGTAAAGTAGAACTTGCATACTCGTTTGAAAAGCCAGAAGTAAACGTCAGTTCTGTATAGGATGATTATTTTTATTTTAGCTTAAAATTATATAGACTGAATTTGATTTAAAAATCACCTGCTGTAGCACACTGAAAAAGTGTTTCTTTCATCCAATAAAAAAAAAAAGGGTAATTTAAAAAAATATAGGGTATAGGGTATAGATTCACGTCTATATTTTTTAATTTGAGACAATAGTTATTTATTTTTCATTGGCTCAAGTAAAAAAATATAGATGTGAATCATTACCTTAATTTTTTTTTTTTTTTTTTTTTATTGGATGAATGAAACACTTTTCATCCTTGTTTTATTCGCACCAACATTATTTGATTTTAACATTTTGGAATCATATTTATATAGCATACTTTTATTTAGTCTCACTGGTAAAGACCTTGTTTTAAACCAAATTTAAAAACTAAAATACTGAATGCTGATTAAGATACATCTTATTGAATGTGTGTTGATTTTGTTATTTGGATTGTAGAACTATGCAGTTATTGCCTTTAATTTCACATGGTTACAGTTAATATTTTAATTTAAGGCCAGTTCTATGTACAGTACAGACCAAAAGTTTGGACAAACCTTCTCATTCAAAGAGTTTTCTTTATTTTCATGACTATGAAAATTGTAGAGTCACACTGAAGGCATCAAGGACTATTTGACCAAGAATGAGAGTGATGGGGTGCTGCTCCAGATGACCTGGCCTCCACAGTCACCGGACCTGAACCCAATCGAGATGGTTTAGGGGTGAGCTGGACCGCAGACAGAAGGAAAAAGGGCCAACAAGTGCTAAGCATCTCTCGGGGAACTCCTTCAAGGCTGTTGGAAGACCATTTCAGGTGACTACCTCTTGAAGCTCATCAAGAGAATGCCAAGAGTGTGCAAAGCAGTAATCAAAGCAAAAGGTGGCTACTTTGAAGAACCTACAATATGACATATTTTCAGTTATTTCACACTTTTTTGTTATGTATATAATTCCATATATAATTCCGCATGTGTTAATTCATAGTTTTGATGCCTTCAGTGTGAATCTACAATTTTCATAGTCATGAAAATAAAGAAAACTCTTTGAATGAGAAGGTGTGTCCAAACTTTTGGTCTATGTTTGTATTAAATGTAGTCTACTTACTGTGCAGATACTGCTGTTTATTTCAGATGGTTACGGTTATTGTTTTCAATAGCCAAAAGCCAGTTTGGCCTATTAAATACCAAATAAACATCTGGTTTATGCAACTTTTGTTTTGTTGCTTAAAGCCTAAAAAAAAAATCGGTATCGAAATCGGTCAGTTTCCTTGTAAAAAATATCGGTATCGGAGTCGGCTATGAAATAATTAATAATAATTTACAAAGAAGTATTATAACATACTGTAATATTTTCGTTGTTGCTATAAAAACGCCTTTAAAATGACTTAAAATGCATTACATAAAAAACAATAAAGCAATAATGACTGATTAATAACACTGTTAAAATACATAATGTAAGCTAATACAAAATAAACAATTTATGTACATGTTATTGCAAATGCCTGCAAAGGGAGCCAAATGCCATGTAATTGCTGCTGTTACACTTACAGGACAATCAAATCCTTGTTTAGGCTACTGACCAAACATTTAATTCAAATATTCACTTAATCTTTCATTTTTGCCACCTTTTTGCTATAGATGACACAGCCTTTATAATTTCTTCAACAAAAACGTGCATATCACAACCCTTACAAAATAAACCATGGTTTTATCATAGTAATACTGCTTACTTTCCTTTTGCATGATTTCTGAATGCTTGAGACTATAAAATAAATTAGAGTCATAATAAAGTTATAGCCATAGGTAAATGTTGAGAGCTACATTTGTAATTTGTAAATAATACAATTTATTCATTTACTTTTTTATTTGATTAAAGTTCTATTTTCACCTCTATATTAGTTTTTTTTTTTTTCCATCATCATATTTGAGGAAGGGTGCACAACAATACAATCCTGCTTAGGGCACCCATTTGGCCAGCAGCAGCTCTTTACTTGTGACAATAAAAGAATAAATTACTTTTTTTATATATATTTCCTTCAAATGTTGCCCTGCTAAAAAACATTGCTCATGACTCAAAAATTTTGGCAAACAAAAAACTTTTGTTTAAAGACAAGTTAGTTTCGCAGTATGACATTTTGGTGATTCTTCACTCTTCAATAAATGCCCATGTGTCAGTCTAGTATGGCCTATACTACACCTTCTGTACACAACTTGTAATGCATGGGTTTAAGTGGGTAGACACATCTCTTTCCCACATCAGGAGATCAAATGATTTGTTAAGTTTATATATATATATACTGCACTATGTTCCAAATCCTATGAAACCATAAAAAAGGTTTATGTGACAAACATAATGAGAACTGTATCAGACTGATTTATATACAGACCAGTTTTATGAACCAGCTCAACTGGTTCACTAAAAAGATCTGACAAAAAAATGCAAAAATAAAAACAAAAGAGTCATTCACAGTCTGAACAGTGCAACTGCTCTCATGAACTTGTCAAAAAATGACTTAAATTCTGACCTTTTGTCACACAAATCTATGAATATAGTGTACAAGTCCCATGAATGGCTTCTATTCATTTATAATATGTTTATTTATTTATATAGCACCTTTCAAATACCCAAGGATTCTTATGGTACTGTTGTGTTATAGTTATAGTTTAATAAAATAAAATAAATACAATTAAATTTTTTTTAATCTAAAGATAAGATTAAAGCTGTAATAGAGTTGTTGTTTGAGAATAAAGTCAAAATTACAAGAATTAAGTCAAAATATTTTGAGAATGAAGTCAAAATTACAAGAATTAAGTTGTAATTTGGAATATATTTTGGAAATATGTATTTGGAATATAATGAATGCATTCAAAGACATGAAATATTATTTCCAAGCATACTGTCCCTGCCAGTATATGACACATGGTATGATTTCTACTTATAATCCCACACATATATTCAAATCAGTTGCCAGGCCACCAGAATTCCTCCCGGTGCTCCCAATCGGGGCCATTTGCATCCACACTATACTCTCAAAATATTATAACTTTAATCTCATAATTGCTGCGAATTAATTCTCGTAATTTTTACTTTATTCTCAAAATATTTCGACTTCGTTCTTGGAAATTTGACTTTGTTTAAATATTTCGAATTAATTCTGATATTGCTACGACTTCATTTCATAATTATGACTTTTATTCTCAAAATATTAATAATCTTTTTAATAAAATGTATATATGTTTATTTAATTTTGTAATATATATATATATATATATATATATATATATATATATGTGTGTGTGTGTGTGTGTGTGTGTGTGTGTGTGTGTGTGTGTGTGTGTGTGGCACTAAAACTCCATTGTAGTGTTGTCAAAAGACCCGGTACTTCGGTACCAAGTTGGTACTAAAAAAATGAAAATGTCACTGTACCAGGTTTCTTTAAGTACTGGTGGTACCGAGTACCCGATCAACCCGGTTCTTGATGCATACAGCTCTATGATTTCCGCAAAGCAGAAAATGCAGATTGAATCTCAAAATCGAGTCATGAAAATGAAACTTACATTTTAATATGGACAGTCACAGAATTAGTCAAAGTTAGCATAAATTAATCAAATCAAATCTCCATATGGACCAGTATCTGCAAATTTTAAGCCACAAAAGATGGTTGAAATATGAATCCTGCATGTTCTGCGCGTCTCTGTGTGAATGAATGAATGGCAGAGATGTGCGGGTTTGTTTAGTACACTGAAAAAAGTGCAACTGCCTTATCATTACTCTAAAGCTAATTTTATACTTGATCCGACTTAAATTATTTAATTTTCTGTCTTGTTATTGAGCCAAAGCAAATTATTTTCTTAAATTGGAAGTAAATCTAAGTTTTGTTGGTTTAATTTAAACTATTTTCTACACATCAAATCAATCATTTTGAGTTTTGTGAGAACCACATGACCACTGACATCATCGAGGTTAGGTTTGATAATTTTCTGGTCAACGGCCATCTTGTTTTCCTCGCGTCCAGACTGCTGCTGATACACATGGTTGGATCCTCAATATTGGTGAGTAATTATACAAATAAGCTTTAAATTATGGTTACTTTTTGATAAGTATGTAACGTTATGTGATGATTTTGACTAAGTTAATTGTTTAATGGGTGTGTTTTGTCACATATACGCGCATCTTTCGGATTGCATAAAGTTACTGACACGTTAGAGTGATCAAAGAAACATGGATCAATGAAAAATGAAGAGCTTGATATTTTAAAAGCGTCATATAGCCGCGAAAAAGAACTGAAATTGTTAATAGCACAAAGGCTTTCTGCACTCGTGCATCCCAAAGCGCACGCGCATGAGACTCGCGCGTCAACATTGTCCTCTGCCGCATAAATGGTAAAATATGTCGAAAATTTCCGTCTTGACGAGCTTTAACACAACACATTGACTTATGACTTAAGAGATTGTAAACTTTTATAAATGCTTGTTTTGTAAATACAAACACACACCATCGTTTATAGACTACTTCCTTCACATTGGGCAGCACCTGAAAAATAATGAAACTGTTCCTTGTGTTTTTAGTGGGTGATCATACAAAACCTATAGATACGGATACTTTTAAATGCACAAGGCAAGACAACATATGCCTTACGCAGACAATAGATTGTGGAAAACCAACCTTGTGTTCAAGAACTGCCAGAAAGATGGCCAGCTCTTATTCAACAAGAGGATGTAAAAGCATTTATTTTAATGAAAAATGTTAAAATGTAAGTAAATTATCCTGTATTTACCATAGTTTTTTTACCATTTAAATTTAGTTTGTAGAGTAAATATATTTTAGTTTGTAGAGGAAAATATCTTAAATGCCCTAATTATACCTTTTGTTGTTTAATGCTTTATGTGTGTATATGTACTTTTACAACTAGATCTCAATTTATTTATTTTTTCAAAAGTCTATCTTCTGTTTCTCTTTCTTACAGATTAATGCTGATTTTTTTTTGGACAGACAGAGCTCTCAGCTTCTCCAGGTTATTAGGAGCAAAGGTGGAGTTCTCCGTGTAAAAACTAAGGACAATATTAAAGTTATGGATCAGGTATTTGTAACATGCGAACAAATTTGCTGGTGGCAATCAATTTAGTAGTGTTTTGGTCTAATAAAAAACAAAAATTACAACTTGAACATTTTGTAGAGTTTGGACAGACATCAGAAGAGAGTGCCTGCTGAAGTGCCTGATCACGTACCCATGGTGAAGATGAAAGCTGTCTGAATACCAGGTAATGTAGACAATGTAAACTACTGAAATTTTCTCCAACCATGTTTGCCTTAAAGTGATATTTCACTACCAAATCAACATTTGGTGAGTAAAACGTGGGAAAATTTTGATTTGTTAGTGAAATATAGCTTTAAAGTAATTCAAGTAATTGTTATAATTTATACATCCACCTGTGTGACTTTTCTTCCACAGAACACAAACGAATACATTTTGAAGAGTGTTGTTAAGAGCCCCCCATTCACTTGCATTTGTTTTTTGTCCATACATTAGTGAATGGGGGCTCTGCTCTTCTGTTTCCAGCATTGTTCAAAATGCTACAGAGGACAGTAATTCATATAGGCTTGAAATTACAAGAGACCATGTAAATGATGACAGAATTTTGAATTTGAACTACTCCTTTAAAAGGGGTTGGTTTACCCAAAAATGCATTTTGTTGAGTAGATTGATAAATGCCTCTGATTGGCCAACAGATTTGTCTGTGATTGGTCAACACATGGTAGTATTTGATTGTACAAGTGTTTAAAAAGATTTTCAAAGCCAAAGAGAGTGTAAAAGTATGTCTTCACCCAAAAATTATCATCACTTACTCTACTCTTGTAATAAACTGTATACATTTTATTTTTGTGCTGCACACAAATTAAGATATTTTAGTGAAAGTTAGCAACAGACGTTTGGGTTCTACATTGATCTCCACAGAAGGAAAGCTAAATAAATGTTGTAGTATTCAGATGAAGTGGTGTTTTTTTTTCTCCCACAGTCCCTCAATTACTCTCTGTTCTTCTATGTTTTTAGGCTGACCAGAGGGAGAAGCGGAGAGAGAATTTGACTACCATGGCATTTTTTGTGATCAGTGAAACTGATGCTCCTTATCGTGCACTGGACATTTCCATTGTCATGGACGGTGTGGAAGTACTAATTGAGTTGCCCTCTTTTGCACATGCCTGTGCCATCATGTTTGGACACATTTATGCACTGAACTTAAAATATCCTGAAGGACTAAAATATATAATTTAGGCCTTTCAAAAAATAATCATGGACATCGAGAGTAAGTAGATGAGCCGAAGGGTGCAGAACCTCTCTTCAAAGCTAAATTTGTTTCCTTTGACTCAGCTACAATATTCTACTGATGGTAAGTTTCTTTGAAGATGTTGTACTGTTTTAAGCCTTTTATACAAAGTTAACTGTCTGTTTACTTAACCTGATTTGTTTTATCTTGGCTAAAGGCTGGTTCACACGGCAGGATAATTAGGCCGATTTTAGCCCCGATTCACCCCTTCCGACAATCTTAGGATGCTCCGATTATCGTAAAATAATCTGATCAAATATTCCTGCCGTGTGTGGTGTGTTAAGACTGCTCTCCTCTGCTCGGAAGAATGTCGGGACCGCTCCGATCTCAAATCGGGGATATCCAACATGTTGGATTTATTTGGCCCGATTTCTTCTCGTGTGTGGTGTCCCCCGAGGACAAACAATCACGCAGCCTGTGGACTGTGGCGTGTAGCCAATCAGAAAGCGAGGTGACGAGGCAAGTTAGGGAGTACCGGGAAACAAAATCAAAACAGCCGGCGTATATAATATAACAAATATAACAAATACAAATAAAGTCGATGGGCATAACTACATCCACAACTGCAGTCCACCAGAGTACACGGAAACGAATATATGAACGTTTATTTCAACGGTTATTAATCTGTGTAGTACGTAACAACATTTCTATGAGATAAAACAACAACTTATCTCCATATTATGATATAGCAAGTATAGTCCATGCTCGCGTTGTCTCCACCTCTTTGACCATCGCCTTTTCTTGTTTTTCTTATGTTCTTATGTTTTTTTCTGACCTGGGAATGCTCGGGAGTCAAATCGGTTCGTGTGTGATGTGTTGATATTGCCGTGTGGCTGCACACCACACACTGAACGACCAAAACTGTTAGACCTGTGATTTTTTATCGCTGTGTGTGGGGTCTCTCATATTTGGAAAATTGGCCGACAATTTTAAAATCGTCCCGTGTGAACCAGACCTTAGTTGTGTTTTATCCAGGGTAAGTTAAATAGTTTACCCAACAAATGGAAATTCTTATGGTTTTTACTCACCCTTAAGCTAATCAAGTATTTAACTTTAATTAAATTAGGTTCAGATACATTATGACAATTATGAGACGTTTCATTTTTGGGTAAACTATTCCATGAAGCTAAAAAGACTTCAGAAGAATGTGGCGAGTGGGGCGGGGCCGAGAGGCGTGGGAACGAGGAGTGAGGCCAGGTGTAGTGATTGGAGATGAGCTACACCTGCGCCCCACCGCCCGTATCGAGTCCCACGTAGGAGATGGAAGGATATAAAACTGGAGTGACGACCGTGAAGGACGAGAGAGGACCAGGCCTGGGATATTATTTTATGTTTGCTTTTTATTTATGCGCACCAGTCGTCCGTGAGGGGCTGGTGCGCCGTTTTGTATTTACTTTTGAATACTAAAATGAGTTTTGATTGTGCGCCGGTTCCCGCCTCCTTCTTCCCGATGAATATGGAGATTTGCATATCGTTACAGTTGTGCCGAAGCCCGGGAGAAGGAGGGACGCGCTGCTGAAGATCCCTCGCCACTGTGGTGAATCCGCGGTGCCCTCGAGCAGGCGAGGTATGTGCCGCCAGGGACGCTCGAGGCGGTGGGCTGGAGCGAGTTGCCGGGGACGGGCGAGCTCGCTGCCGACCGCCCACGACAAGGAGGGACGGCTGCCGTCCGTGAGGGAGCGGAGGAGTCGGCGCCGTTCGCCAGGGGGCCGGAGCCTGCCGCCTCCGTGACGGAATCCGGAGGGGCAGGGAACGGGGGACTCCTGCCGCTGCCCAAAATCGGAGGAGCCGTCGCCGTCCACCAGGCGGCGGAGGAGTGTCGTGCCGTCCGCCGAGGGCCATCCAGTGCCACCGCCGGGCACCGCGGAGGAGATCACCCAGCCGGTGGAGGGCCGAGCAGCAGTGCGTCTGGGAACCCGAATTTTTTTTTTTTTTTTTTTTCTCTCTCCCCTCTCTCGTCCTTGTCGCTCCTCCTTCCATCTCCTTTTCTCTCGCCTCGTCTGTCCTACCCCCAGGTTCCTGCAGGTTCCCGTGAGCGGTCCCCCCCGGAGGGAAGGGGGGGGGGGGGGAGTAGAGCGCAGTCTCGAGGGTACCCCCCGGCCTGCGAGGGGCGATGGGGGTATGTGGCGAGTGGGGCGGGGCCGAGAGGCGTGGGAACGAGGAGTGAGGCCAGGTGTAGTGATTGGAGATGAGCTACACCTGCGCCCCACCGCTAGTATCGAGTCCCACGTAGGAGATGGAAGGATATAAAACTGGAGTGACGACCGTGAAGGACGAGAGAGGACCAGGCCTGGGATATTATTTTATGTTTGCTTTTTATTTATGCGCACCAGTCGTCCGTGAGGGGCTGGTGCGCCGTTTTGTATTTACTTTTGAATACTAAAATGAGTTTTGATTGTGCGCCGGTTCCCGCCTCCTTCTTCCCGATGAATATGGAGATTTGCATATCGTTATAAAGAATTTGAAAGGTTTAATTTTGTAGTAAGATTGACAGTTCATGGAAAGATTGCATGTTTCTCTTTGAAACCATAGGTGAATTTATCCAGTGTGTCTATGTATAACGACACTAAAAACTGTTATACAATATGTGTTTTTATATCAATACTATACACATTGTAGAAATATTTTATGATAAAAAAATGTCAAGTGTATGATGTTTACATTGATAGACAGTTTGTATTTGTATCAGGATACTGTACACATTGTAAAAAAAAAAATTATGACAAAATAAATTGTCAAAAGTTTGATGCTTGTCATTCTTCTTAGATGATAAAATTACACATTCTGAAAGTAAATAACATTTGTCTATATTTACATTACATTACAATTTTAAATTGTATTTGGTTGGATATTT
The DNA here is from genome assembly GCF_023724105.1 of Carassius gibelio. Classification (NCBI taxonomy): domain Eukaryota; kingdom Metazoa; phylum Chordata; class Actinopteri; order Cypriniformes; family Cyprinidae; genus Carassius; species Carassius gibelio. Next base: position 3,100,213 of record NC_068375.1, on the reverse strand, counting down.
GGTTAGATGTAAAGTAAAAGAATTAAGTTAATACAAAGAGAAAACATTAAGACAAGGTATAATTTGAGATTTCATTAAACCTAAAAACTTTATTTGATTCAAAGATACTTTTTGCTTTGGCTAAGTAATGATAGTTAATTCTTTTCAAAGTAAAAATTTTAAGTTGATAAAAAGTAAAGTAATTAGATGTAACAAGTTGACGTAAAATTTTTACTTTGATCCAATGAAACGCTTTTTTCAGTGTACATAGACTTAAGCTTGTGACGCTTGCAGTAATTTCAGTCTCAATGAGGACATGAATACATAAACCAGAACTGTTCTGAATCACTTGACAAGCATTTTATCTTTTCATTTGAGTAAAACCAGTGTCAAGGTATTCAAGGTAGCCCGTCAAAATAAAAGTTCATTTTTTACATAAAGGCATTGTGCTAGAAATATTACTATTATTTAGTAGCATATATGATACTGCTATTACTGTTGAAAAAATTGATAAAACTTTTTAAATTAATAGATCACACAATATTTCTTCCATGTTTTAATCTTAATAGCAAATCCCCTTTATTTACCAAAAAATAAAATGTGTTTAAATTTAATTAATTAAAAGACAAATTAAAATTGGGTGAAACTCTTTTTCATAATTATATTACTTGTAGAAAAACTTTAAACGCAATTGTAAATAAGTATAAAGAATGGCATTCGTTTTATTTTTAGTGATGGGTTTTAGTGTGTGTGAGTGTGTTTTTTTTATTAACATATTTTTGTTTTGCTTTGGTACCGAGAACCATGGATTTTCACTGGTATCGGTACCGAATACTGAAATTTTGGTGTCGTGACAACACTACTCCATTGTACAATTATATTAATAAGTGTGGCCAGAATAATATTCCACAGGAGAAACAAAGTCACACATGTTTAGACCAACTTGGGGGTGAGTAAATAATGACACCATTTTTAGTTTGGGGTAAACTACAACTTTAAATGTAAAAAAAAAAAAAAAAAGTAAAAGCGCTGTACAGTAGTGCCTGGAGACATTTTTCTGATGTGTGTGAAAAAGTGTGTGTGCTGTGGGTGAACAGAAAGGCCTTGAGCTCAATGTCAAAAATAGAGAAAGCAACAACAACCATGGATTTACATGCAGGTGTATCAACATATCAGAGCTTATCGACTTCCCATGCATGTCCTCCTGTGTACTGAAGTCCAAATACACAAAAACACTGTAAGCCTCATTAAGCAAAACCCAAATGATCATGTACAAGGCAAAAGATTTACACCATTTAAAATGGAAATGAAAATCAGCTGTAGAAAAGCCAACAGAAAAAGCACTAACAAGTCATTACAATTAAAGGCAATTCCATGATTTTGAACTTGAACTATAGTAATACCACGTCTATAAACATTACCATGAAAGTATTCGTGAAAATATGTTATTCACTCAGTGCCTTGAAATATATTGATATTGCATGATGGTATTGCCATCTCCATAGTAAGGATGACCATCCCTAAATAACCTCTGGAAAAACTTGTGTGCCTGAGGTGAATGCATTAAGACGTTTAAGGAACTGTCACTGTCCTTCCTCGAGATGAGTGAATAGACAGGAAGATGATCATAAATGCACGTACCCTTCACGTCGCCGGCCAGGGCTTTCCATGTAGGAGAGTACTGGATACAGTGGCCGCACCACGACGAGTAGAACTGAAGCAGCCAGGCGCTGGAGGAGTTGAACACGGTCTGCTTCAGGCTGTCGCTGCTCAGTATAACCACTGGATCCTCTTCGGTGTATAATCGAGCTGACTGAGCCTGTCCGAACAGCAGCCCCAACAGAATACCGAACTTAAGGCGAAACGCAACTGCCATTGGTGGTGATGGAAGAAACGCCATACCATTTGAAGCCCCTCACTTTAGGGAATCCTATACATTCAGACTGATTCTGCTCGCTCCTCTGGATGACTACATTTAGTGGGGACGTGAGCCTTCTGGAGCATCGTCACTGCGCTACGAGGACGCAGACACTTATCTCGCGCATCCTATCTGCGTAAGAGCGATGCATATCGTGTGTGGCGCTGTTACCGAATAATAATTCTTCTGTGTATGGTACTCTAAAATAAGCAAAATAAGGCTTCTTATATTATTTTTTTATCATTAGGCCTACTTGGAAAAAAAGCACAAATAAAAATAAAAGTAAAAAAAAAAAAAAAACGTGTTGCTACGAATTGAATATAATTCAGCTTTATTGAACTGTAATACAAACACACATTTTGATTTTGAAATTATATATATTTTTAATAACGATTAAAAGATTCATGATAAAAAACAAAGAGTAAATCGCACAAAAACATGTTAATGTAACCTCAAAATCAAAAGAAAAATACATAGAATTTTTGTTTTTATATGTGCATTTTGTTGCATTGTATGACTGCGAAGCACATTTCGTAATGTAGTATATCAGTGCATTTACTTTTGAGTTTTCCCATTATTCTACATGATGATTTGCAGGTTATCATTACTGTAATACAGTATTAAATTTAATTCATTACAATAAACAATTACTTTTTATTTAAATAAGATTTTAAAAGCAGTACAACCAATACTAATATAACATACAGTATAAATAATTTATAATTTAAATAATATATAATTTCTTTGGAATTTCAGTGTTCAGAATAACTTTTTTTTAAAAATTATTATTAGCCTACATTGCAAAAGTGGAAATTAGGTGAAAATCTGATTAATTGTCATGAAAATAATTGTATAATGCAAGAAAACTTAATGGTCCTAAAACAAGTTTATGGGTTTATACGTTTATATTCTTTAACAAAATATCATTTATGAACTATGTGAAATGTGACATTAACATTTTCTTGAGAGGATTTTTGAGACTCGCCGAAAAAGAAAATAACAACATAGCACAGATGTATGAAAATGACAAGGTTCAGTCAGATGCATCTTCACTGTACTGATCAGCTCTGTACTCTTGGGAAGTTCTCTCCTGAATAACAAGACAAAATTAGACTTTCAGTTCTACCATTTACTGCAGTCTTAAATATTATTAGAGCTGAAGTTACACCAGAATCACTAATTTGATAAGCAATTATTGGAGTGCCTTTAAACACACCAGTATAAAGTCCACTCTGTCTCTCTTGGCGTACCAGTATTTGCACAGTTTTTGGAGCTTTCTCTGTCATCTGTTGCTCACTTCGCTCTAAATTCACAATTTTCTGTATCTCTTTTCTCACGGCAGCCTGCAAATAATATAAGATTAACAAACTGTAAATGTTCTTAAAAGTATTTTCATCCAAATCTTAGTTCAACGGAAACAATAATAATAATACTATTGAAATACCATTAAAAATGTGACTAAAATTTGACTGGATTGTCAGGCTGTAATCACAGATTGTTTATCTATATTCTGTGCAGATCGTTTTGTTCTTAACAGATCACCCCAAATTTGATGAAGTTCATCAGATGTTAACCGAAAGATCACCTACAGAGTAAGATGAACAAGGTTTAGATTAGAGCTTTGGTTCTTTCATTCATTTAGTATTTTTATAGTCATGTGTTATGTACTATTTCCCATAGACTTACCTGCCAATAAGGTTTGCGACTATCATTGTCTAATAAATAGCTTGGTGTTTCATAAAGGTCAAGAGTGTCTTGCTTGGCCACACAGAATCTCCGCAGCAGCATCCACTAATCTGTACACGATGCTGTCTCCATGGGGCAGCACTTGGATGATTTGCAGGTTATCATTACTATAATATAGTATTATATTTAATTCATTACAATAAACAATTACTTTCATGCAATGATTTAATTCTTCGTCTCTTTCTGTTATCCTGAGCACACTGAACTCCATCTTCATCCAGCTCTTCTAACAGCTTAGTATTTACACAATGCCTGTTTTGATGGAGCTTATAGTCGGTCTGTAAAATATAGGTGCTTAGTGATAGACAGAATTGCCATATGTTGAATATTAGTTTGTGAAAGCAATAGTTACCAAAAAATGAAAATTCAGTCATAATTTAATCATTCTCATGTTATTCAATGTCTGTGTGTTTCTGTTTACAAGAATGTTGATGCTGCTCTTTTCTATACAATGAAATCACCATTTGAACAGACGCTGTCCAGCTCCAGTGAGGACAAAAAGCACATTCAAAGCATTTTCAAATCAGTACATAAGTCTTATGCTGTATACCGAGCTTTCAGAAGTTTTCTGTTAAGTTGCACATAGCTTTGTGTGAGGAAAAGATAGCCGAGTTTAATTTACTATCATGCTAGCCATGTATGTATATCGCTCAGAAATCATTTTTAATATTCTGATTTGCTGCACAAAAAAACATTTCTTATTATTATCATTGTTGAAATCAGTTGCGCTGCTTAATATTTTTGTAGGATCTGTGTACATTTTTCTTTGATAAATAGAAAGTTCAAAACAGCATTTATGAAAGTCTTAAATTAAAAAAATTTGAACGGTAGTGTACATGCGTCCACTATATGCAAAAAAGTTACATTTATCTTAAGTTCTCCTTTTCTGCTCCAAAGAAGAAAGTAAGTCAAACAGGTTTGGAACAGCATGAGGATGATTAAATGGTTCAAGAATTTTGATTTTTGAGGAACTATTCCTTTAAGTGCTTGGTGTTGCTTACTCTTGGTGAGGGCATTTCAAAGGGATGTGAAAGGTTTCTTGCTATATCTGAGGTTTCTTCCTGAAGTTCTTTTTTTATCGTGCACGTGTAGTGTTTGTATAGTCTCATCTCTAGGAGGACACTGACTATGTCCTCTCCGTCCATCTGCCAATGATGTGTCCTTCTGTTGTTTCTCTCTCTTTGCCCAAGGCGACTCCTCATCTGAGAAGGGATCTTCATCCACCCCCGTCTCTACATCACTGTTATGTATTCCTGTGTATTTGTGCAACGTCTTCCGCTCTGACCAGGACACCGTAGCTTTTGTCGCTGTCGCAAAGCAACACCAGCCCAAAAACCCATTCGCAAACGCCACCAGACCTTTATACTTCAGCACACCCAGTCTAGAGTTACACACAAGAACTCTGTCCTCAATTTGAAAAGAGAACAATGGATCTGAGATTTCATTTCGCACATCTTCAGGAAGTGAGCTACTATACTCCAAACAGTCATTGTCCTCTGCGTCCTCACACAGAGCTCCATTAGCATCATCATTTACCTCCTTCTCCCTAAAATTGTTAGAGTCTAGTCTTTGAGACTCTTTTCTTTTCAGAGAAACGTCCACAGAGAGAGGAGGGAGGTTCTTCCACAGAATCAGGTGGAGCTGGAAGTTCCTCACTTGTCCATGTAATAATTTCAAAGGCAGGAGGAGGAGGACAACCGTAGCTGTCAAGACCTGATGAGACTCGTCCTTTGACGGATGGAGGAAGTTCTGCACTTCCGTAAGAAAAAACCTCATCTACAGGAGAGAGAATTTCTGACAGGGTCGACTCTACAGTCACTTGTCTTTCGTAATGTAGCTGTGTACAACGTTCTTCCTGTTTGTTGTTCAAATAAGGCTGAAAATCATCTGATACAACATTGTAATCTTCTGCAAAAACTAAAGACAAACTATTTGCCTGAGCTGCTTCAATCTCCTCCTCACTGAGACAATCCCTTTCTTCTTCAGACCAAGCGAGTGCTTCACTATGAAACGAAATTGCCTCTGACTTCTCATCTATCTCAAGATGGACTATCCTCAGCCTTTCTTATTTCCACACTTACTGCTTCCAGAATTAAGTTTTCAATAAGTGGATTGTCTGTGGCAGTCTCATTTGTACATGCCTGAGATTTTAGTTCTGGAAATTCATTGGTTTTATCGATTCTGGAGTATAAAAGAGATGGTTTCCATTGCCCCCCGGCATTCTGCTCACAGACATGGATGTTGTTCAGGGTCAGCACACTGTGAAGTCTCTGATTGTTCTGTACTACATTTAGAGCAGTGATATCTAGTGTTGTCGTCTTTATGTCCTCTTGCTCCTTGGGTTTAAGATGACTATTTTTAGAGTCCAATTGGAGATCGTCTTTTTTGTCAGATGACAAACTGGATACTGTTGGGGCTCTGAGTGAATCTGAATGAGGTTCATGGTTGAGTGTGAAATGCTGGATATCTAATACCGGCTTCATTGGCACTTTAGCTGGATGTTGTGGTCTTTCTTTCCCGAGTGTGCATGTGTCCTCATAAAGACCTTGAACCTTCTTCTGAGTGTCTTGTTCTGAAAATGTTATAAAGGATTCTCTATAGTCAAAAATCCTAAAGGAATGCTAATTTATAACATAATTTGGAACCACTCCCAACCGAACCTTTCCTAAGCCCCAGTCTTAAACCATTACTAACCAATCCTACTTCGCAACCACTCTTGAACAAGTTCACTTATGTGCTTTCTTAATATAATTTAAAATATATATTTATTTTAGTCATAAACAGCTGAATTTTCATCATCTATTCCTCCTTTTCTTTCTTTCTTTTCAGTCTACAGTGTCACATGATCCTTCAGAAAGCATTCTAATATGCCCCCCACCACCACCACCGCACACCACAATTTATAGTGATTTTTTCATTTTCAAATGAGGCTTATAAAATCATATTCCTATAGGATGTTCTGTAAAGCTGAGTTAGCAACAGTAACCAGTGAGAAAAAACAAAAACAAAAAAAACACACTACTTTTTCTTTATTTAGTTGATGTAGTTCGATCTAATTTGATTCTAAGAGAAGCTGTCTTTTAGGATTAGTTCAGATTTTTTGACACTTTTTTGACAGTGTAACTGTTTTCCAGTTTTGCATTGTTTATGTGCAGTCATATGCTATAAATGCCACGGTAAATCAGTATGGCCATTGAGTCATTTCTCTCACAGCATGAGTCAGCAGAAATTAGACACACTGTAAATCAGCACTCACGATGAATTGCAGTCCACTAAATAACAACAGACGGACATCTATCAAAGAGAAAGTCTGTAAAAAAAAAAAAAGTCAAATCAGACTGTATGACGTCTGACTGTTTTCTTTTACTGAAATGAAGACGAAGCCTGGTTCTAGGCTGAACCTGTGAGAGGGACTGGATGGAGGATTTTTTGATTCTGCGACTTGCAGAATATCCTGCTCAGCCGGGACAAATTCAACTGAGTTCCTCTTCCTTCCTAAAGTCCACGCTTCATCTGATGATAACAGCCTCCTCAAACCTGGCTTACTCAACAAGCTGAAGGAAAAAGAGCAAAGTTTGAACTCACATCTGAGGCCTCAAATTAACTCAATAAATTCTTCCCCTTATAATTATAAAGGCAATTTTTTTTTCAGCTTACAATGGCATCTTTATCCCATATGAAAGAAAATATGAAATATGAGATTTAATAGAATATTTTTTATGTTTTATTTTTTGCAATTACATTAAGCGTAGACCAAGGCTTTCACCTTCGAACAAAAGCCTCGGGCTCCATTCATTGTAATTACTTGGAAAAAGTAAATAATGTACTTAAGTAAGTACTTAACAGGATGTTCATTTTTCAGTGAACTACTGCTTTAATTTTATATAATAAATTATATAACTAGCAAAGAACTAATGCCTCCTGATGCAATTAGAGAGAGAGTGAACGAGCAAGAATCAGAGAGAGAGAGAGAGAGAGACAGAGAGGGAGGGAAGGAGGGAGGGAGAGAAATGCTGTCCACCTACTCTGACCTGTTCATGACTGGCATACTGCCATCACAAAGGGACTCAGTGGCGAGCAAGCAGTCAGAGGAACAGAAGTCCTCATTCAGGTCCCCTGTGAGACGCTGCTGCCATTCCCCAAATATAGTGTCAACTCGCAGCTGCAGTCAATCTGGTGGCTGAGAGAGCAGTCATCCTTCATCTCTTTCTACAGCTATGTCTTCTTTTTATTCTCTTTAACTTCCTCCTGCATGCCTCTTTCTCTTTCTTTCATCCAATAACTCTCTCCTCCCATCCAGCCTCCCCCTCCTCTCTCCTACTCACTCAATCTATCAATCTCCACTTTATCTCACCGACTTCCTTCCATTTCTCTCTCTCTAAGGGTAATTACTGGAGTGGTGCATTGTAGCAAGACAGAGAGTAAATGCTGTAGATAACAAGCTCATGATATGCACACCCTTCTGCCATGTCTCCTCCTCTGCTGTGTGTCATACAGGATTTGCCAGTGGTGCACTGCAGTATTTCCTCTTGAGGTGTTACCCTACATAAACGTGATGGCACTGCCTCTGCTTACTGTATATGGGAGCTAAATATCTCAATACTCCTCTGTGTAAGTGTATGATAATAAACGATGGAATAATAGTGATCACACTTGCCTCCCTTCCTCTCTTGGTGCTTTATCTGTGCTTCTAGCATCTGGCTTAATCCCAAGCTGCATAACACCCTCTTCCTCCTGCAAAGCATCAGCATAAAAATCAGTACTGCTAAATGTGGCATCAGAGCATTATGGGTAATTATCACATGGTTTCACTTGTTCAGTTCATAAACATTATTGCAGTGACAACACTGAGAACGGTTGCATTTTGGAATTTGTCAAAGTCAACATGAAATCAAAATCCTCATAATTTAGTTTTTTTTTGCTAAGAACATATAATATCAGTTTATTATTATAATTGGTATTATTATTTTGTCTTGTTTTGAAGTGCAAATGTCTATATATCATTAAATCAATACACATTTACTTGAGAACTGGGTTATTATAGTTAAGTAAAACTAATAAACAAACAATAGCATTAAAATATTAATAAAAAAATATTGTGTTGGTTATTTTTAAATAAGCTATTTATTTATTTATTTGTTTATTTTTATCTCATAATTACTTTTAGCTATTTTAGTACATCAAATCTAATGAAAATGAGAAATGTTGCCTACGCAATGAGTTGAAGTGAAATAATTGTAATATATTATTTTATTTCAGTTAATATTTATTTATTGATTTTAACCTTGAGAAGCAAAGTGGCCTAATATATTAAGTATTGTTTTCTAATAAATATAGCAAAATAAAGTAAGCTTATGTTTAAAATAAGAAAAATATCTGTGAAGAAAATGAAACCTTATTCAAAAGACAAACAAGATTAATTTCTGATTTGTGGAATACCATAGTACTGGCAGTGTTCTCCGGCTTGGTGATTCCATTTTTCTTTGGCAGAGTCTGCATTTGCAGCACTTGTCTGAAGCGAATAGCTGACGGTTTGATCTCAAGAATGTCTCTTTGACGGTGGTGAAGCAGCCGTCTCTGCTGTCAGCCTGATCTGTACATGTTTCGCCAGTGGTGGATCTCTGCCTAACATTAATAAATCAGCACTGATAAAATACATCTATCATTCTCTGTAATGTCTTTATTGTCTTATGCTCAGCAAGGCTACATTTCAAAGGGGTGGGGTTGGCGCAGTGGATAAGACACACGCCTTTGGTGTGAGGGACCCGGGTTCGAATCCACTGTGAGAAACCAATGTGTCCCTGAGCAAGACACAACCAGTTGCTCCAGAGGCGTGTGACCTCTGACATATATAGCAACTGTAAGTCGCTTTGGATAAAAGCGTAAGCTAAATGAATAAATGTAATGTAAATTTACATGACCATAAATACAATAATGGTGGTATTATTCGTTTAAAATGTGTTTTCTGCTTTTTTATTACATATTCAAATATAATTTCCCTTAGATTGCAAAACTGAATTTTCAATGTGTTTTTTTTTTTTTCTAATCTTACTGACCTAAACTTACCTGGTCTTATTGGAATCTGTGATTTACTTCCTCCTGCTTCTGCTTGAGTTCAGTCAAAGCAACTTTTGCTTTTTCACGACTGATGAAAATAGATGTTATATGACAATATGGACAGGTTACATGCAATGACTGCAACAATAACAGCAAACTTATATATGACTTAAATATCCCAAAACCAAATATTTGCATGTACTGTATGAATAAGTGGTAAAAAGATAATAATAATAAAAAAAGAAGAAAAAAAAAAAGAAAAACAATTTGCATCATAATAATAATAATAATAATTTGTTACATTTATATAGCGCTTTTTTCTAGACACTCAAAGCGCTTTACATTGTCAGGGGGTATCTCCTCATCCACCACCAGTGTGCAGCATCCACCTGGATGATGCGACGGCAGCCATATTGCGCCAGAACGCCCACCACACACCAGCTTACTGATGGAGAGGAGACAGAGTGATGAAGCCAATCAGCAGATATGGAATTATGAGAACTACTAGCTATGATGATACAGAGTAAAATGAGGTATTGCTTATCCAGTAATAGGAGGATTACTTAAATTTATTCTTTTACAAACGTCTAATTATTTACTAAAATGTAATCAGTTAATTAATCAAGCCCACATGTGCAATTAAATAAGAGAAAAAGAATAATACATAATGACTCACGTTTTCTGTACTACCGAATCAAAGGTTGAACATGCTCGACTCGAGACCGGTGGTGCTGTGAAATGTGTGATTTACGTATGTGATAATCAGCAGCCTGATGTGATAATAAGGCTCTGCCACTGCTAACACATTACTGCTTTTCTTATACATCCTAGCCTTTTTTTATACCCAGTTTTTCCACTAGATGCATCAGTAATTCAATGATATCATTTTATAATGTAACTGTAAATGATTTTTGGGGGATTCTGATCATGTAGCATCATTACAAGTTCTCTGTTACTGACCTCATGCAGTGCTCAACCAGTCAAGCTCAGCCCGAGTCTTCTCCCAGAGCGCTTTCTCTCTGAGCCTGTAGAGGACACTGTACTGCCGTGCCTTCAGCTCCTCTTCCCTCAGGAACTGCTGGCTCTGGGCCAGGGAAAGGTGACTGTGGAGCCGCTGGATGTACAACTCACTCAGCTCACTCCACTACAAATTGCATTAATAGAGGAAGCAGACATAAATGTGCGTTCAATACTTTGACATACACTTGCCTTACACGGCCTTTAGTGCACATTTGCAATTTGTGATTCTGCTACAGAAAGGGGAGTATATCCTGTCGAAAGTACAGAGGTACAGTGATGGTATTGTATAGTTATTTTCTATTTAGTTATATAATAAACATCATTCTAAATAATTACCAAATTCATTTTGCATGGTACTCCAAGGTTTTTTCGAAGAATACCATGGTATTTTAACAAAGCACGTCATTGCCATGGTAGGGGAAGATGGAGAAAGATGCTCCCCTTAAGAACCATGTGCATTTACTTTAAAATTGCAACATTTTTTGAGGGATGATGATGCATCAGTCATTATGTTATTAATGGAAGTAAACAGAAACACACTGTTTTTTTTTTCCTCTCAGGCGTTATTAATATAAAATACTAAATAAACTCATGTGCTTCATTATATTTAGTTGAATAATATAATATAGGCATGTGAATATACACATATTTAATAGCCCATATAGTAATTTCAGACTATGAATTCAAATGGAATGATTTCACTCAATTAGCCTATAAGGGTTTTAAAGAATAGCAGAAATGGAATTAATGAATAATAACCCCATATTACATATTCAATTTTGTGTCAATTCTGTTGCCCCTCTTATAGGGTGTCAAATTGATTAATCACATCCAAAATAAAAGTGTTCACATAACACACACACACACACACACACACACACACACACACACACACACACACACACACACACACACACACACACCTGTATATATTTAAGAAAGTAAGAATAAATTAATAAGAAGAATAATTTATAAGAAAATAATATTTTTATATATATGTGTATATATGTGTATAAATATAGACTGCACACACATATATTATTACAAACTTTTATTTTGACTGCAATAAATCTATCGATTTGATATCCCTAAAATAGACAAAAAAAATAATATTCTACTTGTCAATATCACAGATCACTGTTTCTAAAGACAAAAATGGCATCAATTAACCTAAAAAAATATTTAATTGACTTAATGTCACAAATATTGATATTCACATAAAGAGAAAATTTACAGGTGCATCTCAATAAATTAGAATATCGTGAAAAAGATAATTTATTTCAGTAATTCAACTCAAATTGTGAAACTTGTGTATTAAATAAATGCAATGCACACAGACTGAAGTATTTTAAGGACCCATCCACACGGAAATGCTTTTCGCTGTATACATTTTGGGAAAATTAAAACTATTTTTTTTAAAGGGGGGGTGAAATGCTCATTTTCACTCAATATCCTGTTAATCTTGAGTACCTATAGAGTAGTACTGCATCCTTCATAACTCCAAAAAGTCTTTAGTTTTATTATATTCATAAGAGAAAGATAGTCTGTACCGATTTGTCCCGGAAAAACACGAGCGTCTGGAGGCGTGACGTGTGGGCGGAGCTAAAGAATCACGAGCGCCAGTAGGCTTTTGCGTTGAGAGCATGTGGAAACTGTGACATTACCGTGAGGAAAAAACATCATCCAAAACAAACCATGGCTAACAGTCAGATTCAACGTATATTTATGATCCAGAATCAGATCCAGAGGCTGAAATTTAACAAGAACAGCATCAGCAACGACGTCTCTATGTGTTATGTACTGAAACTGTATATATTTGCATAGGGGTTTTCGAAAAGTTCCACTTTATGTCGTCTTTTTTTTTTTTTTTTTTTTTTTAAGCTGTACATGTGGAAAGTGCAGTTTGATGACAACATCGCATGTTGTTTACTTGATGTGATTAAGCGCCGATAGCTAAGTTAACAACACAGAGATATTTGAAGCAGTTTTACTCACCGCCTGCGGTTCCAACACACGATCGTGACCCTTTTTCGTTGGGACTGCATTATCCTTAAGAAATAAATGATGTGTAAATCCGGCGTCAAACTGGGCCTTGTTTGTAAAACAATCATCTTCAAAATGCAGGGAATAAACAAAAACACTTGCACAACTCCGTTGATGCTCTAATAAACTCCATCCACTGGTCCCTTAATGCTGTTTTTTTTTTTTTTTTGGTAATCTGTGCAGGGTTGTCTTGCCCTGGCAACCAAAAACACACTTCTTTTGTGACATTTCGCGACGCTCTCGCTCTAATCAGTGAATGTCTGTGCTCTCAGTGCTCTGCTATACGGGAGCGCGCGCTCTTCCGGCAGAAGTGCGTCAGGACCCATATAAGGAAATTCCGCTCCATCTAACGTCACACAGAGCCAAACTCGAAAAAAAACTTTTCCGAAACTTGTGACAAACCGGAAGGAGTATTTTTGGAACAGAAATACTCCTTCAAACGTACAACTTAATTTTTGAAACTTTGTCCATGTTTAGCATGGGAATCCAACTCTTTAACAGTGTAAAACACTCAGTATGCATGAAATAGCATTTCACCCCCCCTTAAACAGTGTCATGAGAAATCGAGTACCCCCTCGAAATCGCGGTCACTAACACATCATGACACTGGGTCTCGAGTGAATAAATTTGAAAACGCCGCCTTTGCGTTTTCATGTGGACAGCAAATCTTCTCTACATCACGTAACAGTAACCGCAACAAAAACATGAACACTCACTAAACGATTGTCTTTACAATCTAACATTAACACAGATTAATAAATGTATTGTTCCATGTTCGTTTGTGTACCATGCGTAGGGTTTATGCGCATAGTCCATGTCTTCTCCATTTTTAGTGTTTCACTGTGCCACAATTACAGCACCACATGCTGGTCTGGCATGTATCCTATATCATTTTGTGGTTTGGGTGGACGCGGATATTTCTTGAGATTAGGAAAAAAAAAGATTGGATAGGGAAAGCTCTGGCTTCGTGTGGACGTAGCTTAAGTATTTGGTTATTTTTATTCAGATAATTTTTGCTCACATTTAACAAAAACAACTCTCAACAAATTATATTTTAATAATTTTACATGCCAATCAGCTAATCAATTCAAAACACCTAAGGGTAAGCCACAAACATTCATTGCTAAAGAAGCTGGCTGTTCACAGAGTGCTGTATCCAAGCATGTTAACAGAAAGTTGAGTGGAAGGAAAATGTGTGGAAGAAAAAGATGCACAACCAACCGAAAGAACCACAGCCTAATGAGGATTGTCAAGCAAAATCGATTCAAGAATTTGACTGAACTTCACAAGGAATGGACTGAGGCTGGTGTCAAGGCATCAAGAGCCACCACACATAGATGTGTCAAAGAATTTGGCTACAGTTGTCGTATTCCTCTTGTTAAGCCACTCCTGAACCACATACAACATCAGAGGCATCTTGCCTGGGCTATAAGGAGAAGAAGAAATAGACTGTTGCCCAGTGGTCCAAAGTCCTTTTTTCAGATTATAGCAAGTTTTGTCTTTCATTTGGAAACCAAGGTCCTAGAGTCTGGAGGAAGGGTGGATAAGCTCTTAGCCCAAGTTGCAAGTTTCCACAGTCTGTGATGGTTTGGGTTGCAGTGTTATCTGCTGGTGTTGGTCCATTGTGTTTTTTGAAAACCGTCAATACAGTCACTGCACCTGTTTACCGAGAAATTTTGGAGCACTTCATGCTTCCTTCTGCTGACCAGCTTTCTGAAGATGCCGATTTAATTTTCCAACAGGATTTGGCACCTGCCCACACTGCCAAAAGCACCAAAAGTTGATTAAATGACCATGGTGTTGGTGTGCTTGACTGGCCAGTAAACTCACCAGACCTGAACCCCACAGAGAATCTACGTATGGGCTATTGTCATGTGAGCCAAAATCATCACAATTAAAAGAACCAAAGACTTAAACTACTTCAGTCTGTGTGGATTGAATTTATTTAATAGACAAGATCACAAATTGAGTTGAATTACTGAAATAAATGAACTTTTCCATGACATTCTAATTTATTGAGATGCACCTGTAGGAGAAGCACAGCCATTTGATAAATATGTTGAGATGATATTAAAAACAGTTTCTTAATTTGATGTTATTTAATTGATCACCTTGCTTGTGGTGTCAGTGCTCTCACTGCTGTCACTTTGCTCCTCTTGTCTTTTTTCTTTCTGGTCAATCCATGGTCTGAAATCTGCAGCACGCAGTCCCATATATAAAATAATATATACATATATTTAAAAAAAATATGCTATATTTCTTTCAAAGATTTAAAATGCCTAGATGCATAATTGTTTCATATTCTTTAAAAGTAATCAACCCTAGAGCACCCACTTCATCTTTAATCTCTTTTTTTAATGGACACTCTTTTTTTGTCTGTGCTCTCTCTCTGTATATGTATCCAAAGATATAAAATCAGACAAAGTTTCCCTTGACTCGGCTTCACAGAGGTCCTGTCCAGCAGGTTGTGACTGGCTCAGAGCCCCTTTGTGGTCTGTGATTCGCAGCCAGGCTGACTCTGCCTCATCATGTGTGTATCTAGAGCACTTATTGTCTTCCTGAGAGCCTCTACACTGTGTGTGTGAGTTGCCAGAGTGTTTAGAGCCCAGCTTACATCGGCAGCACACACAGGACTGCCAGCTTCACCCACAGGGCCTGATCCACCTCCTCAGATCTGCTGGTTCAAAGATGGCAGACGTGTTAGGAATCCACGTACTACCAGACTGATTACAGCTGAGAATGAGTGACGCTAGCATGTATAAAATCAAACATACAAATGGTTGCATAACAGTGTTGTTATTGTTACAAATTTGAAATAAAGCTGTAATAAAATGAAATAATGTCTGTCTACACTACTGGTCAAAGTTTGGAGTAATTAAGATTTTTGAAAGAAGTATCTTAAGATCAATGAGTCTGCATTTATTAGAAAAACTAAAATACAGTAAAAACATTAATATTGTGAACTATTATTACAATTACAAACAAAAAAGATTTGTATATATTTTATCATTTAAATTATTCCTGTGGTGGTAAAGCTGAATTTTCAGCAGCCTTTACTCCACAAGTCACAAGATCTTTCAGAAAGTAATCTAATATGCTGATTTGCTGCTCAAAAAAATAAAAAAATAAAAAAATAAATAATAATAATAATAATAATAATAATAATAATAATAAATTATATATATATATATATATATATACATATATAATTATTTTCAGGGTTATTCAGTTTATTTAATAAAACATTACAAATGTCTTTACTTTTACTTGAGATCAATAAAATTGATCAATTAATTTTTGTTTTTAAATATTCAACATTTTGAATGACATTGTATCGTGGTTTCCATAAAAGGAAACCATGAAATATTGTTTCTTTTTTTCTTTTCTTTTTTTTTTTACCATTGATAATTATTGAGCATCCTATTCAGCATATAAGATATTTTTGTCTTGAAAAAAAAATTGCTTTTCTATCTAAAATTAAAGTTAGAGGAATTTCTTCTTTCCATTTCAGTTCATTTTAATTCAGCTTCACTCGCAATTATTTATCCTGTTTGCCATCTTAAAATTCTGTTCAACTGAATTCACTAATAATCCTGTAGTTTTAACTGTTCTCCAAGGACAAATGGGTGTGGTGTTTCAGGTCCACATTCTGTACATTTGGTCACGTATTGTGTCTATTTCTTTGCTTTAAATACTTGCTGACTCAATACTGCCCTCTTGAGGTTGAGAAAAGGTAGAGTGGGTTCTGCAGTGGACTCGCACTGTCACACTTTGGTACTGTCTAGGAAACACAGACAATTCAGTTGTGTCAGCTACATGAGCACATCTCTTCTCCTCGGAACTGCCTCTCTTCTGTGTAAGTGCACATTTATATCTCATTA
This sequence comes from Carassius gibelio, assembly GCF_023724105.1. Lineage (NCBI taxonomy): Eukaryota > Metazoa > Chordata > Actinopteri > Cypriniformes > Cyprinidae > Carassius > Carassius gibelio. Next base: position 3,083,569 of record NC_068375.1, on the reverse strand, counting down.
TTGCAACAACATGAAGATGGTAATGCCTAAGTTTTTCATTTGTCTATGTAAGAACATTTGCATTTTCCAGTCAACATTCATTTACATACCTTGTACTCCTGTTGCTGTTCTCTCTTGGCCCTGTGGAGCACTTGCCTTTGTTTCTTAACTACTTCATGCATATTCCTTTGCTTCCTCTGGTCCTCTTGCTGTGCTTCTTTCCTCATTTGCAGCACCTTTCTCCTTCTCTCAACGGCCTGGTGATGCATATATTCACGCACCTCTTGGATGTTATTTCTAGGTTGCCTGTTTGATTTCGTTTGACCTTCATTTTCTTCACCTGCTACTAGCGGTTTTGTTTTCTTTGTAATGTCATAGTTTTTGGCAAACACTTTAGAGATGGAATTTTGTGAGTAATGATTTCTGTGTACCAATGGAACTGCTTTGACCAGGTTTGAAGAAGCTGCGCGGCTTAGGAATGTCTTTCCAGATGCTGGAGAATATAAGACTTGAGCTTGAGATCTCAAGGGCCTGGGATGCTCCTTAGGTGAATTCTCATCCTTTTTGATTCGGTTTGAACTTAGGTCTCCATTTGTTTGAGCCTTCAAAACAACACATTGTTGAGGAGCCTTCTTGTTTGACCACTTGCTCTGATCTGTAATGAAAATGCGTGCATGAGAAGTGTGCAAATTTAAAAGAATGCAAAGATGCTATGATATAAGCATGCATAAGATGCTGAGTCTGATTCTGTGTGCCCACTCAAACTCAAAACAACTGAATTACAGCCTACCCTTAATGCTGACTCTTTCAGCCTGTGAAACAGCAGTGCAAGGTGAGTTCAAAATTAGTTTCTCAAGCCCTTGGGCATTCCTCGATGTGGATATGTATAGAATGCTCTGCTGCATGGTTAGAAAGGAAAGGGTAAAAAAAGAAGTGCAAAAAAAAAAAAAAACGGTACCTTTTGTAGGGATACAATAGCTTGTTACTGACACAGCGCCTTTAAAGGAATACTTCATCCAAAAATGAACATTTGCAGTAATATTCACTCACCCTCAGACAATCCAAGATGTAAATACAATTTCTTTATCAGAACAGGTTTGCTGAAATTGAGCATTACATCATTTGCTCACCAGTGCGTCCTCTGCAGTGAATGGGTGCCGTCAGAATGAGAGTCAAAACAGCTGATAAAAACATCACAACAATCCACAGGACTCCAGTCCATCGATTAACTTCTTGTGAAGTTCAAATTAAAAGTTAAAATGCCTTAATGATGGAGTGCTTTCTCACAAATACTTATCCAATGATTTCTCTAAATCTGTCCCAATGAAGAAACAAGCTAATCTACATCTTGGACGGTCTTTTTCTTCAGCAAATTTAAATTTTTTGGGTGAACTACTGTAATTAAATGGACAATTTTGTACTTTATCTACCCATAAAAGGTGCATATTAGTACCTTCCCTTGTGAAAAAGAAGAGTGCTTAATTGTATCAAATGTGCACTTGTGTACTTGCAAATCCTAAAGAAACTTTACTTGTACATACCACTTAAATCATTATGTTTAAATAATTGTCATGCATACTATAAAGCACATGTAAAGTACATTATAATGATTTTAACTGCCTTGTGTTACTTGGAATTACATTTAAAGTTAATTCAATTTTGAATATAATTTCAAATTGTACTTAAATGTAACTGTATACTTTAAACATATTTTAAAGACAATATATTTATGATATTACATTTACAGATGAACAATTAAAACAACTAAAACAATTTTCATTTAATTGTAATTAAAATGCAATTAAAGTGTCTGTATAAATACTCAGAGTTTAAGTGTACATTTTTTCACAAAGGTTAGTGTAGTAAATCTATACCATTAAGGCACTATTCTGAACCTTTTAGGGATAAATAAGGTACAAAGATGCCCTTTAAAGGAACAAGCTGTTATATCCCTATAAGGTACAGTTTTTGTACAATTTTCTTCTGAGAGTGTGGTTTTAATGCTTAATTGAATCTTTCTATTCTCTAAGGCAGGACATTTAGTAGGCCAAGGTACCTTGAAAGCTCAGAGATATTTTTATCTTATATTCTGGGTCAGGAAGCATTATATTAAATAGTGTCCTCACAAGTCTCACCTCGGAGATCAGATGTTTGGCGGGAATTGGGTGAAAAACAGCTTCCAGCGTTTTTCCTTACAGTCAACTGAATTACTTCACCTGTACGTGGTGATGCTTTTGCTTCTAGCGGAAGAGATTACATCAGATTACATAGTAACTTCAACTTTCATAGTACTTTAACTGCATATACCATAAAGTTAAGTGACAATGCAGACCTTTGTTTGTCACCCTGCACATTTTCCTGGTAAGACGTTGCCAGTCTTTCTTCCCAGGTGCTGGAGTTTGAATCTCTCTCCTCATTTTCTGTTGCTGGATCTTCATTCTTAGACTGTTTAAGGCTTTGGATGTAGGTAAATTTTTCTTCAAAAGCTCCGCACAAGTTAGTGAGTGTAATTTTGGAGAAAGAGTGTCATCTTGTGGAAACTTTTGGGAATGACTCAGTCTGCAGAACTTAAGGTGTCTTTGATGCGTTCGTTTTTGATTTGTATGATAAATGCTCTTTGCAAAATCCTTTCTGCACAGATTTATCATGTATATTTAAAGAGTCCAGGAGGAAAGTACTTCCTGAATATGGCACAGCAGATGAGTCACACTCTGACATGCTCCTAAATGGACTGAGAATGAAATTTTAACTTCATACAAAAAAAAAAAAAAAAAAAATTAAATTAAATTAAAAAATAAATAAATAAATAATAATTCAGGGATAGAAACATTAATCAATGTATAAAATTCTAATATTCACCTGTAACAGAATGTTTGTTTCAAGATGTTTTTTTTTTGTGTGTGTGTGTGTGTACTTTGTGTCTTTGCATGCAGTGTTTCTGAAAAACAAAGAAAATGGTTAATTAATTTAAATCTAACATATAATCACAGAATCAGTATGTCCCCATTACAGGAAAAAAAGTTTATTTAAAAATCATAGTATTCATTTATATTAGACAAATGCCTGTTATTTCCCTTTACGAAATCACATGCATTTTTTCCTGGGTTTTTTTTTTTTTTTTTTTTTTTTTTAACGAACCTCATAGATACAGTAGCAAATCTTATGTAGATAGGCTATCATTTAAAATAATCCGAGTCACATTCAAATAGCAAGATAGTTATGTCTAACATTGCCCTAGTGGCTGATTTTATATTTGCCTACTATTAAATACGTGAAATATTAGTTCAGTACAAAGCCCCGAAAATACCCGCTATCATAAACAGAAAAAAGACTAATAGGTTCTATCATCAATTATATTTAACAACATAAAGCCACCCTACCCTTAGAGTCGCAGGATCACAGTTACATGTGTCTGCGTCAGTGACTGTACATCAGAGTTCCTGGTAACAGCTCGATAAAGGCAGAGTTATGGACACAAGTACACAACAACCAAAAGGTTTCTGCCAGACTTATATATACTATATATATATTATTATTTTTTATTTATTTTTTCTAAATTGAGATACATTTCTGTAACGTATTAAAGTTCATTGTCGATCTCCCTTTGTTAAAGTTTGAAGACAGAATCCTCGCCGTGAGCACATTCTTAGCAGAGATGTAACTTAATCTTATTCCACACATTGTGGCCAACTTTTAATATGTAAAATATAATCAATCATAAACAAAATCCTATAATTGAAAGTATTTTACTTTTATGTCCAAATTTGCAAATAAGGCAAGTTTGATGAAAACCATTCATTTAAAATATTTATTATCTGGCTCTTTTTAGATTTTACTGCACATGATATGCTTTAAAAAGTCTTGAATTGAGTGAAGGAATCCTCAAATCTGCAGTTTAGCTCTAATAACCCTAATCAAACATACCTGAGCATGCTAATCACTGTTTTCAGGATCATTTGAAAATCACAGTTAGGCGAGTTACAGTTTCTTACAGCTAATTAATTAAGCTTGAGATGACATAAAGCAATTTTTCACTAAAATGCATGATTTGTCTGACAGGATGTAAAACAAAAATACAGAACATTACTTTAAAACAGGGGTGCCCAACCCTTGCTCCTGGAGATTGACTGTCCTGCAAGCTCCAGTCCTAATCTTCTTCTTCTTCTTAGTTTCTTCTTAGTAGCTTAGTAACTTAGTAGCTTCTTCTGAAATAGTTTAAGTCTTTGGTTCTTTTAATTGTGGTGATTTGGCTCACATTTAACAAAAACCCACCAATTCATTATTCACTGAGGCTGGAGTCAAGGCATCAAGAGCCACCACACACCGATGTGTCAAGGAATCTGGATACAGTTGTCGTATTCCTCTTGTTAAGCAACTTCTGATGCGTCATACCAGGCCTAAGGAGAAGAAGAACTGGACTGTTGCCCAATGGTCCAAAGTCCTCTTTTCAGATGATGGTAAGTTTTGTATTTCATTTGGAAACCAAGGTCCTAGAGTCTGGAGGAAGGCTGGAGAAGCTCATAGACCAAGTTGCTTAAAGTCCAGTGTTAAGTTTCCACAGTCTGTGACGATTTGGGGTGTAATGTCATCTGCTGGTGTTGGTTTATAGTGTTTTTTTTTTAATCCAAAGTAAAGCACCCGTTTAATAAGAAATTTTGGAGCACTTCATGCTTCCTTCTGCTGACCAGCTTTTTAAAGATGCTGATTTCATTTTCCAGGAGGATTTGGCACCTGCCCACACTACCAAAAGCACCAAAATTTGATTAAATGACCATGGTTTGGTGTGCTTGACTGGCCAGCAAACTCATCAGACCTGGACCCCATAGAAAATATATGGGGTGTTGTCAAGAGGAAAATGAGAAACAAGAAACCAATGCATATGAGCTGAAGACCACTGTCAAAGAAATCTGGGCTTCCAGACTACCTCAGCAGTGTCACAAACTGATCACCTCCATGTCAGGCCAAATTGAGGAAGTAATTTAAGCAAAAGAAGCCCGTACCAAATATTGAGTACATGTACAGTAAATGAACATACTTTCCAGAAGGCGAACAATTCATTTTTATTTTTTATTGGTCTTATGAAATATTCTGATTTGTTGAGATTGTGATTTGGTGGGTTTTTGTTAAATTTGATCCTAAATCATCACAATGAAAAGAACAAAAGACTTAAACTACTTCAGTCTGTGTGCATTGAATTTATTTAATACACGAGTTTCACAATTTGAGTTGAATTACTGATATAAATGAACTTTTTCAGGCTATTCTAATTTTTTGAGAAGCACCTGTACATATGCAGTTTCACATATTGTCTTTGAAAAGAGAAAAGTTTGAATCTGTCTATGACGCTTTTGTGTATGAATGGTGACTGATAGCTGAATGGACCGGTATGGCTGAATAGCTTTGTTCACAAAAGCTGATGGATTTTCCTATTTGCCAGAGCACTTAACTAATGGAGGGTTGAAAAGCTTCCTTTTGGCAGTGCATTTAAAAAGACGGGTGATGTTTGCTCTCACTCCAGCGGTGCGTCTAAAGTCCGCTAAGACCTTGTTGGCTTAATAGCGACATGAGGTTTCACAAATATTTCTCATTTTATGAGACCCAAACCGCAGTAAGGGCATTTTTTGTGCATGTTGTTTTTTTGTTTTTTTTTTACACATTAATGGATATGACAGTGTCAGTGTATGTTATCAGTGCAGAACACGTGGAGAGAAATACATTCATGCAAATATTGATTTATTGAAATTATTAATTAATTATTTATTTAATGATTACGCTGGATGATAAAATGTTTTAAATCACCAGTAGTCTTAGTTAATTGTGACCGGCTCTGTGACTGGCACTCAGTTTACCCAGGTTTAAGTGAAACTTAGGGTGCTAAGTATAATGCACAGAGTGACAGACATAACAGATGTTTACATTACAACTGAAATTACAAAAATGACCCCATTCAAAAGAATTTTGATACTGTGTGTTATTTCCTGGATGATCCATGACTGTTTTTATATTTTGCGATGGTTGTTCACTAGTCCCTTGTTAGTCCTGAACAGTTCAACTGCCTGCTGTTATTCAGAAAAATATTTCAGCTTCTGCACATTATTTGGTTTTCCTGCATCTTCTTCATGTTTGAAAGCTTTCCAACAATGACTGTATGATTTTGAGATCCACCACACTGAGGGCAACCGAGGGACTCATACTGTACATAGCGATTACAAAAGGTGGAAATATTTACTGATGCTTAAGAAGTCAAAACAATGCATTAATAGCAGGGGGCTGTAAACTTTTGAACAGGATGATGATGTGTAAATTTTTCTTATTTTGTAAAAGATTATACTTTTTTCTTTCATTTAGTACTGCACTTCAGAAGCTACATAAATATTTAAATGTTTCCCAGAAGACAAAATAAGTACAATGTACCATGATCATCCAATTCCAAAGGTTTACACCCCAGCTCTTAATGCATTGTTACCTTTTTGAGCATCATTACATGTTTTCACGTTATATACTAGTTATGTATGAGTCCCCCAACGAAAGATGGATCTCAAAATCATACAGTCACTGTTGGAAAGGGTTCAAATATGCAGAAAATGCTGGAAAACCAAAGAACGTGCAGGAGCTGGAGGATTTTTCTGAAGAACAACAGGCAGTTGAACTGTTCAGGACCAACAAGTTTCAACAACTTTCGCAAAATGTAAAAACGTGGATCATCCAGGAAACGACACCGTATTAAGATTCAAGGGTATTTTGAACGGGGTCATTTTAATTCAGTTATTTTGTCTTGTGGAGAATATATAAACATCTGTTATGTGAAATAGCTTATTCAGGGCTGTACTAAGTAAAAAAGATAATTATTTTATTTCAATTATTTACATTTTCCATATTCTGCAGAGGATATGTAAACTTATTAGCGCCACTTTGTGGGTATATACACACACACACACGCACTCCATCAATGAACAGCCTGCTACAGCCTATGAAATGGTGTGAACTGAAGTAGTGTAGAGCATCGATGAACTGGACCTGTTCTCGTAGCTGCCTGCTGGCTGGCACATGGAGCTGGACTGGAGGGAATCCCAAGAAAGACTGCTCTATTCCCCCTGGGGAATTCTAAATGGGGTGGCATTCATCCATTCATTTCAGACGAAGGGCCCCAGGCAACATTATGTTGCTTTGGTTTATCCCGGAATCATTGGTTATTGCCTCCCACTTATGGTACCTTCCAGGCAACCTCCTCGTGTTTTGTCAACGTGGCTCGGCATCGCTTGAAACAAAGACATGAAAATGACAGACACATCAGTAATCTTGGCCACTGTATCCTGGTATAATTGTGCTCTAGTTTTCCCGACTGTGGATAGAGAGAGGCAACTGATCCCCCCAGGAGGCAATGAATGGAACTCAACATTGCAGGAATGCAAGCCAGTGTGTGTGTGTGTGTGTGCACTAGACAGTGTGTGTTTTTGTTTGTGTGCACATGTCTGTGTTTGAGTGAACAACGGGAGCGAGATTTGGAAGCCGATTTCTAGTTCCTATAGCAACCATGATGTAAGCAGAGAGGGGCAACAGCGCCCCATTTCTCTCTATCTCTCCCCCCTCACTCTCCCTTTCTCTCCCTCTCCCCCTTGAAAAACAGACAGCCCAGCACACAGGAAACCTGGGTGTGGAAGATAGGAAAGTCATTCTCATTTTTGCTGGAATATAAGGCATTTTTCTTGTATTTCTTTTAATTTTTTAATGTTTTTAAGATTTGAAAGCTGTTTAGTAACATGTACGTTTCAATCTTGGGAGAGAAAGGTCTGCTTGTCATGTCTGCCAAGAAAATCATTTAGTGCCAGAGGCTGTGGCAGTTGGTGTATGGCTGTTCTCAGATGAAGTCCCTGTGGAGAGCGCCTTTGTGAACTTTATTGTTTTGGGATTTTTTAAAAAAAGGATAAAACTGTAAGTCATTTTACATTTTTGTCATATGTTAAATTTGTCATACTTAAATATTCCATTTCTAGTAAAATATCACAAATGTTTTGTGTGATGTTACATATTATATTTATTAAAAGCCATTTTGTTTTATAATGTTTGAAGATGATTTAATGTTATTCCTTTGTGCTACTTCTAATAACACATTTCCAATTTTTATTAAAATTGTTAACTAATTCACGGCATCACGGTAACTCAAAAATAAGTTATTATGGCAGATATATTTCACACTTCAAAACTTTTCAGGCTTACAAAAGCATGTCCTAAAAAAGTTAAAAAGTTGAAGTGTGTTTAAAGACCTGAATATAGTTTTTAGTTCATGTTTGCATCATTCTGGGAACAAAAAAGCACTGTCTGTCACATTGGACACTTACTGAAATTATTGCTGACATTCTGTTTTAAGTCTTCATGTTTCAACATGTGCTTCAAAATCAAGGATCATAAGTGATTTCATTAATTGTTGCAAAAGTGTTTAATCTTCTGCTCTGTATTCTGTTTTAAGGGTAAGTCACCTCTAATGAGGTCTGCCCTTTCACTGTGCTCAGAGACCCCAGAAGCAGCGGCATGGAGAACCGGCGCTGCCAGCACTCTCAGCAGCCCAATGGCCAGGCCCAAGAGGCCTCGTCTGGGCCTCAGTCCTCCATGCACCAGTCTCCTTTACTGTCTGGAGCCTCCTCCCTCATCTCCCTTACCCAGACAGAGGAGTTCTTTGACCTGATAGCCAGTTCCCAGAGCCGCAGACTGGACGACCAAAGAGCCAGTATAGGGGACCGTCTGGGTATCAGGATAGCACAGAACAATGTGGGACACTTGTGCGAGTCATGTAGTCCACGTGAACCTAGTGACGAGTTTTTCAACATGCTCATAAAGTATCAGGTAACAAAATAGCAACTGAAATTCAATATCATGTGAAGTGTACAAATGTGCCTTAGACTTGCATTCCTCAGAGTTCCTCTGTTTGCTTGTTGTGAACTTTCTCACCTCTGTCCCCCTCCAGTCCTCCAGAATCAATGATCAGAGGTGCTCTTTGCCACCAGCAGCAGACCCAGATGAAGACTTCTTCAGCCTAATTCAGAGAGTGCAATCCAAACGCATGGATGAACAACGGGTTTCTTTTCCTTCTGATGAAAATGATGAAACAGACTTAAATTATAAGTCCAAAACCTCTGAGGGCTCAAGCTAGAGACTGTGGCACTTCTGATACGACTTCCACAAATTATTCTGCGAACTCTGACCCTCTGGCTGCACATTTGGCGAGATCTTCTAAGGCTGGGGTTAGGGAGGTGTGATATAGGTTTATTTTAATTATAGGACTATATCATGGTGAGTTGTTTTATATTTTTACAGACAAGTTCCCCTGAGGTGAATCCAAACCCAACAGATGTGATTCAGAGGAAATGGAAACACTCACCTCTTTGTATGTTCCATCAATTGTTCTTTCACAAAAGTGTTTGTGCAGAGTTTAAGCAAAGCAACACCATGGAAAATGATTAACATGGTGGTTTCTGAGGATAATATTACTAACTACTTTCACACAACACTGTATAGATCAGTGTGACAAACAATGGCAGCACATAATCTCCAAGCACATGCGTGTTCATTTAACTCAAGTGGAAAGTGTGTTTCAGAACACAATGAATATGAATTAAATGATTCCCAACAGATGGGAGCAGCTGTATTTGGCATGACACTGAAGTTACATGGCTCATGGATCAGTTCATTAGGTTGTCTAATTCTGCTGATAAGTAATATAAGTACCAATAGTAACATACTTCTTTCAGAAGATTTAAGAAAAGCTGAATCCAACTTCAGCATTAAAAAGTGCATATTGTTAGTCTGTGAAAAGTGATAGACTCATTTTGAGGTGCACTGTTTAACATGATGGTTTATTGTTTCATTGGAATAAAAGTGATGTTTTAGTATGATTGTAGTATGTCATTAATATTATTTTCAGCGGGGATTATGTTATGATTTTTTTTTTTATGTTATTGATATGGGATCTCATTAAAACAGTAAAAAAAAAAAAAAAGAAAGAAAAAAAAAACTTTTAGGGGATAGTTTTTTTTTCTCCTTGTTTTTCGCTCCTAAACTTGTTCCAAGCCTGTGACACAAGATTGTTTCAAACTATTTGAGGTGGGACTATTTTCGTTTAAGACTTGTACAGAGCCACATGACATGCACACACACACACACACACACACACACAAAAAGATTTTGAAATTTTTGGTCATGTTTTATTAATTTGTTAATTTTGTTTAATTTAAATTGTTCTTGCGATTTCTTAATTGGTCACATTGTACTAATTCATTCCCCCTGTTTAATTTACTATGCCTAAATTATATCAGTGATTTAACTAAAATGAGGAAACAACGTAGTCTCGTAGATTTTGGCCACAATTTATGTAAAATTAGGGAATGGAGGAAGTCATGAATGATCAGTGTTGGGTTGTATAGAAGTAATCTGGATAACGTAATCATATTCCGAAAAATAAGTACTTGTAATTATATACTACATTGTAAAGTGAAATTTTATTTAAAAAACATTTGTAAATAAAATAAATCCTACTGCTTATATACTTTCAGAAAGTATTTCAGGTTTATGTAAATGCACATGTGATTATTTGCATGGAAAATGGAAAGGCCACACAATTAGTTTGACATTTTAATTAATTATTTTAATATTAGCTTTTTATCACCTCAGAGACCCCAGTTTGGGGGTAAACAATGAAAAAAATATTTTTTTGAAATTTTTTTAAATCTTTCTTACAACGGTCAGGATACAATTACGTGTAATCCAAGTGTTTACATTACTATCTACAATTATATAATTAGTAATCAGTCGCCTAATGAACCATTTATTTATTTGCCACCTGCATTTATTTGTATATTTACTTACTAATTTATTCATGCAAATAATAAGTTCTGTATAATGACATAAAAACATCTTACTTTAGATGATTTTTCAGTGTCATTATTACATCACAAAAACATAAGTGTTTTCTTTACAGCGAAATAAAATAAAGATCTCTAGGTGGGCTAGCTTATACATTTCTGTCAAACACACGGGGGAAAACGGTCTAACCTATCTGATTATTATTATTTTTTTTCTTTCATTTTTTTTTTTTTTTTTTTTTTTTTTTTTTTACTGCGGTAGCGATACCAAGGATACTCGATACTGATCGACGCTACTAAGGGTCACTTTGAGCTCAGCTTTCATGAGCGTGACTATAACAACTGATGAATAGACACATCGCCCGGAGGTCATCGGCGTCAAAGCAGCGGAGAACAACCCAAAGCGATGGTGCAAGAAGACAGCACAGCTGCTCCGAGGGTGAAACGCAACAGATGAGCAGATCGACACAGCTGCTGCTCTACTGACTTACAAGCGCTGCTCTGGATAACCGACGAGAATGAACACAAACGACGCGAAGGATTACCTCTCCAAACGACAGATCCCACACCTTTTTGAGGTAAGAATCACCTCCAGGAGAAGCCTTTTGAAGTATTTTACTATTAACGTCAATTAGAGAACAACACATTTGGAAACATCTGGCACTCTGAAATCTGATCATGTAGTCTGTTTTCAAGGTGAGCATACAGTATATATGCCTTCCTATTATTCACCCTCTAGTTCTTCTTCTCAGAGTTCTTCAGAGTTAATGAAAAATTATAGATTGGTAATGATTGCTATTTCTACAGTCAACAGTTTTTATATGAACAATCTATAGGGGGAAAGCGTACTAGAGCTGATGTGAGCTGGTAGCATGAATTTATCAAAAGTCTGTGTCTATTTATCATGCACAATTACATGGTAAATTAGATACTTCAAGGTGTCTCTATGGTGATTCTCAAGTAGGGTGCTGTAATGGCAAAGCGGAGGGTCTCAAGCCTGTCAGCAAGAGGGAAGATTCTCCTCAGGCAGCGTCAACAAGTGCTTGTGCTTGTGTGGGAGATATGTAGTTGCATACAGAATACTGTGTCCATGGAGGATCATAGAACACACTTCTGACCGGCTTTCCATCTCCAAATTGATCATGTATATAAGCAAGCTCAACATTGTAGGTCATCACATCTATCATCTATCATCTATCACCACGTGTATGACATCTGGTCAGGCAGGAGACAATATGTGAAGGATGTAAACACGAGTTTCAGCACATCAACACTTTGGCTGTCTCCAAGGCAACAAGCAATGCACTTTTATATTTAGTGTCTCATCTTAGAAATTGTGGGTAATGGAGGGTGAGGGGGAGAGAAGGAGTCAAACTCTTGAAATTCTTGAATGTGCCCAAACACGCAATTCACAGAGGAATGCAAACAAGCCGGTTCATGTGCATACCTCTAGATATACATCTCTGAAACTCATCCGTCTGAGACAGCATGTAAAGATGCAGTAAGGAAGATTAAGAAAGTGCATCTAAAGTAGTTGGTAAACTGGTATCATTGCAAGTATCTCTCACTTATCTCATAAAGCATTATATAGGAGGAAATGGAGGATAAAACACCTCTGTTTCATTCACTGAGAAGAAAAAAAGTATTTGGCGCAGTTGCTGATGTTTATATGACCAGAAAGTAAGATGAAATTCTGTTAATTTATAATGTAAATCAATATAATCTTTATAATAGCATAGTAGACTATGTATATAAACATCAGTTATCACTCTAAATGTCAATAAAATGTACATTTAGTAAAGCTATGTGGTGCAAAACATAACTCAATGCAATACTATGATAAATGAGAGACATACAAATAAACATCGCTCAAAAGCTAACTGAAAAGCTGCTTTAGTTTCAGCTTGAAATATTACTAATAATATAAAAGTTATTTGCATGTACTAAAAACTATAAAAATCTGAAAAGATTTCACAGCAAAAAGACACATGTAGCACAACCTTTTTTTGATCAAATAGCACTCTAAGGTAACAATAGAAGGTTACTACATTTTACAGTTCAAGCTTAGTTTGAGTTTATTTTTCATGTTTTCTTCTAAATATCGAAACTGCATTAGTCCTTAAAAATGCTGTGGTCTGTTATTAAACTGATACCTCTAGCAAATTCAGCCTTTTGTTCTGTTTCTGTTTGGGACACTGTTCCTTTATTCAGTGGCTGAATGTGTCTTTATCTGTTTGATACCCGTGAGGATTGAGATGTAAATTCTCAAGCAGTTTTATTTGCATCAAAAGAAGTAAACAGCTGATTATTTAGAGCTCAGATTTTCCATTCCATGTCCCTCAGAATGGCCCAGAGTATGAACTGCTTGTGTGGGATGAATAGAAAAACAATTTGCAAGTATTATTTTCTCTCCCTGGATGTTATTCATTTTTTGTTCTCTCTTTGTCTTATGATTCAGAAATCATTTAGCTCTGTTTGGGTAATAAACAAAACATGTTCTCATGCTCCTTGCTTTGAGGTAAATAAGCAAGAAAGGACTTTTGCTACATGTCAGTGATGTATCAAATTATGATGAACATATAAGTCGTTTACACAAAACGATGCACAGGAATTCACACTTAGAAATACAGAATTGCATTTCTGAAACACTCAACTAAGCATTTCATTATGTGTCCTCTAGACGCATTACATTCTGCATTATAGCACCATCCCAAAGAGGCATAAAATCACTTTCACAGACTTTTACATCAACTGTTCCCTCCTGGTGGAATGACCTGCCCAACTCAATCCTTAACCCTCTTTAAGAAATGACTAAAAACACATCTCTTCCATCTTCATCTGACCCTCTAACTCTAGTACTCTAATCTAATTCTAAAAAAACCCAAAAAACACTCGAAACATCTAACACTCTATATTCTATTTATATTCTTAAAACATGTTTTCTTAAAAAAAAAAAAAAGACTAGCATTAATGTCAAGGTCAACACTAGCAGTCTCTATTCTTTTTATATTCTATCTTCTTGTATTCTTTTTATTTATTATTATATAAATTTATTACTATGTGTAATGCATTAGGCTAACTGAGTCATGTCACAGCTCTCACATTATATTGCACTTTTGTTGATTTTGATTACTTCTATTCTACTAGTTTGTAAGTCTCCTTGGATAAAAGCATCATGTATGTAACAAAACTGTTCAAACTCTGTGTGTATCTCACAGAGCATGTTAACAGGGCTGATGTACCACAAGCCTGAGGACCCTTTGGCATTCTTGGAAAGTTGTCTGCAGAAAACACGAGACCTTGGGGGTCCTGAATGTGTTGCCTGGGACACTTTCATTACACCTGATCGAAAACCTCTACCACCAATCACCCCAGCACAGGGAAAGAAAAACCCTGGCAAACTCGGTAATTTGAAGGCACATTACCTTAGCAAGCAATAGAAAAAAAAAGATTAGCTAGTTGTACATGATGGCTATACATTGAAATGCCACTTAGCATTTTAGTTGCACTTTTTATTTCATTTCATTTAGCATCTTAATGAAGTAACGTCAAACAGCCCAGAAAAAAAAAAAATATATTGAAAAAAAAAAACAATTTGCATGACAAAGAAAAAAAAAGGACTGAAAATTGATGAATGAAAAAGTAAAGAAACAATTAAGAAAAGCAAGAAAAAGACTACAAGTCAGAGGTTTTTCATAATTTCATATAATTCAAAATTGTATTAAATGTTTTAATTTACCAACGTTAAGTTCTCTATCGGAATGCAATTATTAATTTCCATAAACCACATCTGTAATGAGATGGTAAGCTCTGATTTTTCACTCTAAGAGAATATAAAATCAGCAATAGTTCTTCCATGAGCTTTATGGCATGGGGACTCTTGAGGTTTGAATATGTAGACCTCTGGTTCCACTAGAAAAGGACTGAATCTTATATTAAACTATATATATGTAATACTTTTAATTTTTATGCTTAATGAAAGCATTAAAACTCACAATTAATTATATTTTACAGTTTTTATATTGGCCTCTCTCTTTCAATCACTAAAACTACATTTTCCACATAAAAAGCCAGCAGCTAAGGAACCATCATTCAGGATGTGAATCTGAAGGACAACTGTGAAAATGGAAATGAAAGAGCATTGAAAACGAGTTTAAAAAGGTTAAACATGGTTCAAGTGTTTGAAAATTACCCGAATATCTCAATAATGAATATTTAACCACATAGATTTGTGTGGGTTTAATTAAATGTGTGAATTAAGAGTGCATCTGAGGTCATATAGAAGCAATGAATGTAATCTGTTTTCTTTGCACAGACAGTGGTCCTGGTCCAGGCCCCGGACCTTACCGTCGATATGAAAGGTTGCCACCAATCCAGGCCCAGTTCTCCATAGAAAGTGACTCAGACATGACAGAGTCCTCAGGGCTCATACAAGAATATGATGTCTTTGACCCATCAAAACCACGCCCACACATCATATTCATTATTGGTGAGTAGTCCTCACCGTCAGCTGGTCATTTTCAGTCTGTTTCGGTCATTTGATCTTTTTCTGAATTCATCTGGGTCTAAATTCCAACTCTTTGAGCTGGATGAAATTAAATTCAGTAGAACTATTTGAATTTAGCATTTCCATTTTACTGTTTCTGTGATCAAATATTTTCCAGGTGGACCGGGCAGTGGGAAGGGCACTCAGACAGCTAAACTTGCAGATCACTATGATTACGAGCATGTGTCCGTGGGGGAAATTTTGAGGAACCAGTTGCTGCATCATGCCCCCAGTGACAGAAAATGGGAGTTGATTGCTCAGATCATAGCCAACGGGGAACTGGCACCACAGGTTTGGCAGTTTTGACAACCAACAGTGTGGATCAGCTTAATTACTAAACTAACATAAACTATCATTTAAAGATTTTTTTTTTCACACACACACACACACACCACACACACACACAAACACACACACACACACACACAAACACACACACACACACACGTTTGTTTTTGTGAAAAGTGGGGACATCCCATAGGCGTAATGGTTTTTATACTGTAGAAACTGTATATTCTATCGCCATTCACCAACCCTACCCCTAAACCTAACCCTCACAGGAAACTTTGTGCATTTTTACTTTCTCAAAAAAAAAATCATTCTGTGTGATTTATAAGCGTTTTGAAAAATGGGGACATGGCTTATGTCCTCATAAGTCACTCTCTCCTTGTAATACCTGTGTCATACCCATGTCATTATACAGAGTTGTGTCCTGATATGTCACAAAAACATGCCCACACACACACACACACACACACACACACACACACACATATATATATATATATATATATATATATATATATATATACATATATATATATATATATAAAAGGAGTAGTTCACCCTAAAATGATAGGTAAAAATTGATAGCCTGAAGTTGCTTTGGATAAAAGCGTCTGCTAAATGCATAAATTTAAATTTAATTTAATTGTAAAATGTACTTAACCTTAGTCCATCCAAGATTTAGATGAGTTTGTTTCTTCATCGTAGGAGATTTTAAGAAATTTAGCATTACATCAATTGCTGACCAATGGATCCTCTGCAGTGAATACAGCAATATCATGGATAGAAGACTTAGTATTTTAGCCAGAAACAACGGTTTGAAGTTAAAGGAATAGTTCATCTAAACATGAAAATTACCCCATGATTTACTCACCTTCAAAGGATCCTAAGTGACTTTCTTCTTTTAGACGAATACAGTCGGAGTTAAATAAAAAAAATATCTATTATAGTGGCAGTGAGTGGGTGGTAATATTCAATAGTCCAATAGAAGTCCAATAAACTGCATTAATCCATTATAAAAAGTAACATAATGCAACATTTCTCCAAATCTGTTCTGATAAAGAAAAAAACTCATCTACATTTTCAGTAAATGTTCATTTTTGTGTGAAAAATTTCTTTACGACGCACATTGTTTTCAAAATTGATGATAATAATTGTTTCCTGAGCATGAAATAATCATATTAGAATGATTTCTGAAAGATCGCTGAAGACTGGAGTAGTGGCTGCTGAAAATCCAGCTTTGCCATCACAGGAATAAATGACACTTTAAAATATAATAGTAGACAGTTAAATTGTAATAATATTTCACAATAATACTGTTTTTACTGTATTTTGTTTATCAAATAAATGCTCCAAATATCTGAGTAGTGTACTGTAGTCAAGTAAGTTTAATCACCCTATTCTTGTCCCTTTAGGAGACGACTATTGAAGAGCTGAAGCATCAGTTTATCAAAAAGCAGGATGCTAAAGGATTCATTGTGGACGGATTCCCCAGAGAGATCTCACAGGCTTTCACCTTTGAGGAACAGGTCAAATATTCAGCTTTCTGATGGTCTATACAGTACATAATCTACATGAAAACATGTGACCCTGGACCACAAAACTCGTCTAAAATCGCTGGGGTATATTTTAACAATATCCAAAAAAACATTGTATAAGTCAAACTTAGCGATTTTTATTTTATGCCAAAAATCATTAGGATATTGAATAAAGATATTTTGTAAATTTCCTACTATATATTTCTATATTTCTACTATAAATTTCCTACTACAGTATATATTCCTAATATATGAAAAATTATTTTTTGATTAGTAATTTGCATTGATAAGAACTTAATTTGGATAACTTTAAAGGCGATTTTCTCAAGATTTAGATTTTTTTGCACCCTCAGATTCCAGATTTTCAAATTTTATTCTTACAAACCATAGATCAATGGAAAGCTTATTTATTCAGCTTTCAGATGATAACAATTACATTTCTCAATTTCTAAAAATGACACTTAAGACTGATTTTGTGGTTCAGGGTCATATATGTTTTTGAACATTATGGCAGCGTCTGTCAATGTGAATGACACTCATATTCCTACAGATTGGCTCCCCAGACTTGGTGATCTTGCTTGCCTGCTCCAATCAGCAACTCCGGCAGCGTCTAGAGAAAAGAGCTTCCCAGCAGGGACGTCCCGACGATAACACTCACGCTATTGAGAAGAGACTAGATACCTTCAAACACAATATCACACTCATAGCCAAGTACTACCAGGAGAGAGGACTTATTGTGAGGGTAAGCTGTTCTGTGCTTATTTTTATCTTAACTCTATTATTCAGTTGGTTTTAACAGAATATTCTGCTCTGTTGCTGATTACAGTCACAGCCTTTGTTTAAATAAATTGTCTAGTTTTATGCTGTGAAACACAATTCTGTCTCTCTGTGCATGGTCAGGTCGATGCTGATCGAGAGGAAGATGACATTTTCACAGACATTTCTACCATTGTGAAGGAGAGATTCTTCCCTAATGACACAAATGCAGTAGGTTTTGAATAAAAGTTACTCTATAAGCCACAATCTGTGTTTTAAAAGTCTTTTGTTTTTGCAGCAAACTTCATAAACATTATTTTTCTCCCTGCAGAGCAGTACTGAAGATCTTTAGAGGGACGTCTAAACATCCAAACAGCTGTTGCCATTAATTCCAAAATGACAAAAACAGCCTGCCAAACATATTTTTCATCAATAGGGTCAAGGAAGTAATATAATATACTGTAGAATTTACACTGGATGTTGCCTCTGTTTGTACTTCACTGTGAATCTACTCCTTTGCTGTAATTTAATAAGAATGACTTTCTAGAGCAGAGCTTTTTTTTCCCCCCACATTTTCTGTTTTTTTTTTTTTTTTTTTTTTGTCTTAATTTTAATGTTGTTTTGACTCTATATTATTAATGCATATTTGGAGCTCAAGCCAGAATTAATGTGAGTTGTAAAATGCACCAAA
This sequence comes from Carassius gibelio, assembly GCF_023724105.1. NCBI lineage: Eukaryota > Metazoa > Chordata > Actinopteri > Cypriniformes > Cyprinidae > Carassius > Carassius gibelio. Next base: position 3,064,918 of record NC_068375.1, on the reverse strand, counting down.
TTATAATGCAATAACACAATAACAACATCAAATGTTTTCAAACAAATTGCCTAACCTATTCCTGCAAAATTATTAAAGGGATTAATGATTACTGTTAAGTTCTCCTACTTCACAGTATGAGCACATTGGAGAGAGACAAAAAAATTACAAATAAAAATAAATAAAAAAAAATGGAGAGAGAGAGAGAGGCACTACAAACGTGTCTTCGGGCTGTGTTCTCATTAATAGATGTTCATTCCAGCTGTGCCAATATTTCACAGTGAGACATCAGTGAAGACAGACTCTCTGTCCTTGCTGACAGACCTTGACCTTGACTGTTAACTCAAGTGCCAAAAATACTGCAAATTACTGAGGAGTACTGAAATGTAAACCCACCTTTATTGAAAGATGGTACACAGAAATTAGTGGAAAAAACAAGTAGTAAAAGCTTATTAAATATCAGCAGTATCTATTTCATGCTTTTTCCACAATCATTGCTTGTAGATCTTCTAGACAAAAATTCACAATTGGCCCACTAGATGGCAGACTTTTATTCCTTAAAAATAATTTGTTCAATACCCTCAACTGATTTGAAAGCGTTAACTCATAGACGTCCACAATAATACCCAGTTCTGCCTTTTTGAAGAAATGTAATATTATCAATTCTTAGCTTTTGAGTATGTAAACTGATTGATAAAGAATAAACATGTTTAAAAAACTGCTTGGAAAAACATGAGCTCCGAGTACGCTTTTAACAACAGTAGATAACGTTAACCCTAAAAAGACCATAGTATCTTTGTTTGGGTTAAGTGTGTTTAAAATACTGTGTTATAAACAGCATCACAGTGAAGGAGTGCTGGTATGTGCTGCCTCTCAAAATAGATCCGCCTTTATCGCCTGCCTGGCAAATTACTAGCAGTGGCGCGATAGGAGACTCCTCTATACTTGCACAAAATACAGCTTCAGGTTTTTTAAAGTATAAATTGAATTACTGCATCTGTATGTTGTTGAGAAAATCTCCTCTTTCGTGTTCTGATCTGACATGTTCAGTTTGGTTTTGGATGGTTATAGAGAATAATACCACCGTGGTGCGTTTTTTACTCTTCTTATCTGCTGTATAGTCTAGAGCTTTTCTGCTCTTTATAATTCTTTTATTTTTCACACTTTCTTTCTTTTGATGCACATAAAAGAAGATACTTTGACAAGGTTTTTTTTTTTTTTTCTGTACAGTGGAAGTCAATGGTCACCAAAAACGTTACCAGCATTCTTCGAAACATCTTCTTTTGTGTTGAAGAAAGAAAGCCTTACAGGTTTTGGAAAATTATTACAATTTCATTATTCCCCCGAAACTCTTTACATCCAGTAGCTGATCTTGGCACGGTTATGAGAGAAATTTCATTGTCTGATTCAACAAATCATACTTTTCAGATCTTTTAAGTTGATCTAGTTTACAAAACTGAACAGAATGATTTGTTAATGAATCAAATTGATCCGCTTCTCAAGTTCAATACACTCTAATCGGTCAATCATAAGGAAATGTACATTATCAGTGAATCATTTCTAACATAAATATGTGATATGTGAATCAACTGATTTCCATTTTAAGCTTGTATGCTAACATAATTGTCCTGTTGATAAAAAGCCGAAGAATAACCTATTTTGTAACAGTGTTTCATTTCAATCTGAAATATGGCTATTTAAGTACATTCATTTAATTTGTTCATTTTTATAAGGTAACAGGTTTGTCGGTCTGGTTTTATCTACTGGACAGAAGCATTTCAACATGGTATGAGCAGCACTCAAGTCTGTTCCAGTTCATTTCCTTATATAGTCTGCCACTATTCCAGTTCTGATAAGGCTTATCACAGTTAATATAAAAGCCCAACAGGTTCTCCCACAATACATTACCCAGCTTTCCCATCTGCACTCTCAGCATCGGCATCATGGCACCCAAAAAAATTGAACCCAAGAAACCAGAGCCTAAAAAACCTGAGCCGAAGAAAGAAGAAGCCCCAGCTCCTACCCCGGTTCCAGAGACCCCCAAAGAGCCCGAGCTGGACCTGAAAAGTATCACGCTGGACTTTACAGCTGACCAGATCGAAGAGTTCAAAGATGCATTCACTCTCTTTGACGAGACACCAACGGGCGAGATGAAGATAAGGTACGCCCAGTGTGGAGACGTGATGAGGGCCCTGGGTCACAACCCTACCAATGCCGATGTCCTGACTGTGCTGGGGAAGCCCAAAGCTGAAGATATGAACAGCAAATATCTGGACTTTGAGACGTTCCTGCCCAAGCTACAGCATATCTCAAGAGCCAAGGACCAGGGCACATTTGAGGACTTTGTTGAGGGTCTGAGAGTCTTTGACAAGGAAGGAAATGGAACAGTGATGGGTGCTGAGCTCCGTCATGTCTTGGCAACACTCGGGGAGAAAATGACAGAAGATGAGGTGGACCGTCTGATGGCGGGACAAGAAGACGCCAACGGCTGCATTAACTACACGTCCTTCATCAAGCACATCCTCTCTGGGTGAGCCGGAGCAGCGGAGATTGCCGAATGAAACTGGAACTCTAAATGGCAACTGTCAAAACACCGGAAAGAAAATATGTCTTGTCTGTATTTCTTGGAAAGCATCAAATAAAAACCATCCAAATTTTGTTTCGTCTGATTTCTTTTTTTTTTTTTGCCCAGTTAATCTTGTTGTTGAGATGTCAACCTCAGATGTGTGTAGACAAAGGAAGCTACTGATTTAACTATTGGAAAACATGATCTACAGTATGTAATCTTATAAAGCTGCCAGCAAAGAAAAAAAGGAGTTTTGGCAGTAATCTCCTTTAAGTTTTTTTTTTTTTTTTTTTTGTGCCATAAATGGTTAGTTCCTGAAGTATGCATTTCATAGACACTTTAAAATCCCATGAGAGAATTTTTAAGAGGCTTATCCACAGTGCGTTTGTCAGATGTTAAACAGACTTTTAGACAGTCTTTAGGATGTTAATGATTTATAATGTATGTAAAACTTACTTTAAAGATGTTATCCGCTGTTTGCACACATCAGATGCTTTCAAGACAAAGCGCTCTTTAAAAGACATACTGGAGATGTACCTGTCCTGTCTGGATAACATTCATACTACACACATTCATACTATATAAAATGTACATTTTAGTACATTTAGTAGTTATCAATTCAGATGCAACCATCATGTCCAACAGCACTAAGTTACTTTTCACTCTTTTTATCACTGCACTTGTCTGTTATTGTTCACTAAGGAACCCTGCACATAACAATGATATTGGGATTAAGAATTTGTTCCCACTACTTTTTAATTTGTTGCCCACGATTGATTAATCGATATCCCCAGATTCATAGTAACGATATCATGTGCAAGGCTCCATATAGTGCATAAAAGTATGGGAGGCAGAGTGATACAAAAAGTGAACAGTCCCAGTGCTGTTACATAGTTAAACCATGACAATTTATTATTTATTTTTAATGAAAGAGCCATACATCATTCAACAAGGTACTGCTTTTATGAATGAGTCATTGACATCAAACGATTCCTTCGAAAACACTGATTCATTTGTGAAAGTTGATGCTGATTGTTGTGCAATGGTTCGCAGGATGACAGACAAAGGTAATGTGTGTTCAAGTTAGGTAATATCATTTTTTCAAATGTTGTTTAAAAACAAGATCACTTCAATTCTGTTGGTAAATGTTATCCCCCTAGACCCAGGCATAGACTTCTGAGGACTGTGACCCTGCATGCAACATTTTTAAATCTGGATGTCCCTTACAGAGCACATTCAGGGCTTTTTAGAAATATCAAATGTTTGGAGGTTTGATCATAAACACTATTTAAACATTATTTAAATCTAAATAAATTTTTTAGAAAAACGTTACTGGGTTTCAAATCGGAATGTGACTTTTTGTTACGTAACAGGGCATTGTTTTCATAGATGTCTTCTTTAATCAGGCACTTTTCTTATGAAAATGTTGCCAAGTTATTTCTCATTATAACACTTCTTTTTCGTTATGGTTTGCCCCAAGAACACATTAATATGCAAATTAGATGCAACATTATAGATACATTGTGTAGAATGGGAATACCAATTTATGGACATTTTACGCACATTTTTCATAAAGTAAAATAGTATATCAAATCAATGATAAAAAGGCAGATTTTACAGCTTTTGAACCACTGAAGAATAACTGAGCCCATTTGCTATGTGGTTGTCACGCATCTTGTTCTTGTAAATCCACGTTTTCCTCATTATCGATGCTGTGAAAATAAACAAAAGTCGTTCATATCATAACATTATGTTTGGCGGGACTCCCCCGTGGTTTTCCCATATCTGACATTTTTGCTATGTTCTCTGCATAACAACATTCTTTGTGATCTAGAACTGCGGTAAATGAGTTATTTAGGCGCTTAGAGGTTTCGCCAAGATTTAAATGCTTGTGAGTCCATGAGATTCGCTTTTCGTGCGATTTATATCTGTTTGCAGTTATGATGGCAGCTCACCAACACTCTTTTGCTTGCAGCTTTGGCAGCTTGAAGCTCACTGGATTTTCCCCATCTCTGCTCAATCAGGAGAGCAAAAACAGAGCCGCAGGTAAGTCCAAGGAAGGATTTTGAGAGTTTGTTTATGGTGACAGGTAATGCCCTGGCAAGCCTGGTTGACACCGCATCTGTACTTCCCCCTCTGTTACATCCCAAACAAACTTAGGAAAAGTGCCACCCATCAGTCATCACATAAATTATGTCTATCAGGCATGTGTCCTTTTCCATTTTCATATGCCACATCTTCTGTGAGTCATTTAGTGTATTAAGTTTTTCCAAAGTGTGAGTCGAAACCCGTTTGATTCTCATTTGTTGAATAGTTTGGATGAAAATTTCATTTCCCTTAAATATCAAAAAAAAAAAAAAAAAAAGAGGTCCTCTAACTCAAATTCTTGATTTTGCTCATATGTTTTCTGAAGAAAGATAAACATGTATAGGGATGAAAGCCAAAATATTAAATGTCATGGTTGAATATTTACTGAGTTATCTACTATTTTGCAGAGGGGGGTCAAAATGGCAGTTATCACCAGAGATTCAGAGCCAAATTGATGTTATTTTTACACAGGGATCAGTAGGTCTGTCAATAAAATCTGTTGTCTTTAGCAATCTTTGTTGCATCACGTGCCAGTGGTGACCATTCAAAAATGGGGAAAGATCACTTTTCAAGTTTTTTTTCTCCAAAGTTTGCAAGCCTGTAACTCAAAAAGTATTAAAGATATCTTAATGCCCTTTGAGATAATGGTTCGTAACAAACCTCCCTTTTGTCATCTTCATTTTTTAGGCCCTATATAATTCAGTTCCAGAGATAATAGAATTTCAATATGGCTCCACGAGTAAATCGTTAAATCGTACACATTTTCAGTGGTCAAAAACCAAATGTGGGTCACTTTGTACAGCCAATACTTATTGTATTTTAAGAACAATGTCTGAAGAATAAATAATGTTGAAATTGGAATTGTGTCTTGTTTCAAAATATATTGTTCTGTATATTTTTATAATATACCGTCATATCATTTAATATATTGATAATTCATATATTAGGAAATATATTTTCTTTGCGTTATGGTTTGAAAAGCCTCTCTCAGAATTAGATTCTCTAGGTTCGACTATAGATCCAAAAGGCTGTTTTCTTTGGCAGGACTGATCTTAAACCAGCTTTGTCTCTTTTCATCCTTAAAAGAGAAATGTATGTTTTAATTTAGAGACGTGTATGGTTGTTTTTATTCATTCTTTCAGGACATAAAGACCACTGATAGAGAAGATCATTTTAGTTGAGTTTGGATCCAAAGACACATCTGCCCAGCTAATGACTCTTTTTGTGTATGCATGTGGATATAGGTTCACATTGGGACGTACAGTACATATGGCAGTAGAGTTTAAGTTCACAAAAGAAACCTATGTTGATTCTGGGGGTAGCTGATCTCAAGAGAATGTTTGGCACATGATCAAGGAAGCTTGGCCTTAAAAACTGAGCTTGAGCATCTTTATTATTTCAAACAACAGTTTATTATTCATTGATGTCCAGACGTATATTTTATTCTTTAAGTCTGCACTGCACGGGTGCACTGAGACATAACAAAAGGATCCTTTAGTAGAGAGCTCTCAAAGGCGAGACTTTCTCCTCAGACGGCCCGAAGAGAGACATGAGGTTACATGAGCTTACATTCGGTGTGATGCAAATATCATCCTAAATCTCAGTGAACAAAGAGTGCTAAGGAAGACTGATCTCTTACAGTGGGAGAGGGACATCAAAAGATATTAGGTATAAGGTATTTCTTCTTTCCTAGTCATAAGTCTTTATTTTATTTCACTCATACATTATAGCTAATAATATTTTTTATAGGCTACTATTTCGGTTTTGTTAATATTTTAAATTGGATTTTAGTTTAATGTTTTCTGCTTGCAGATTAATTTGAAAGTTTTTTTTATTAATTTCAAAAGTTTTTTTGTGGTATTTAAAAAAAAAAAAGTTTTTATACATTTATATTTACTAGTGTTCATATAATTAATAATAATTATAATAATTCCTTACATTTATATAGCGGTTTTCTAGGCACTCAAATCGCTTTACATTGTCAGGGGGGTATCACCTCATCCACCACCAGTGTGCAGCATCGTCCTGGATGATGTGACAGTAGCCCACCACACACAGCTTACTGGTTTATTTAATTATTATACTACTAACTAGTTAAAGTTAAACTGAATGAAAATGAGAATTAGCAAATACCGTAAGTAGCAAAAAAAAAAAAAAATATATATATATATATATATATATATATATATATATATCAACATTGATAAAGACATGTTTCTTGAGGACTAAATCAGTGAATTACAATGATTTCTGAAGGACTGTCAGAAATGTGACACTAACACAACTGGAGGAACAGCTGCTGATAAATTCAGCTTTGCCATCACAGGAATAAATTCCATAATTATTTTAAATTGTAATAATATATATTTGACTACGTAATAGTATTATATATATATACAATTCTATCCAAAGCTGGTTAGATAGGATAAGAGAGGATGCTTGGAAGAAATCAAAGTCTTCTTTTCTCCCTAGAATATGTAGCTCTTATAAATGTTTTTTTTTTTTTTTTGTCATTATAGCTTACATTTATACACAGTATATGTGACATGGATATTTATGATATACAGCATATTTGATACATCAAAATGTAAAAATGTCAAAAGTAATTTATAAGAGCTTTATGTTTATAAAGGTCATAAATACCTCAGAGTCTTTAAAATGAATGCTGTTTTGACTGAAAAAATGAGGAGAGGATGATCCCAACATACCTTAATCAGTACCATTGAGGTATCTCAGTGCACAAGCCCTCAAATCTGCACTGAATCTTCCTTTCTGATGGGGGATGGGTCAGCTAGAGATGACATCATCGGCTAGAGTTGTGCGCTGTGCTTGTGTGATGCAGATATTTCGCACTCTTGTAAGAAGGATGAAGTCTCTCCCTGATGACCTCGTGAAGACTGACTTGCAGCCAGTCACTAGAGGGCCAACACTTACTACATACATATATATATATGCTCATTTTTTATAAAAGCAAGAATACAGAATGCATGGTAACAGGCTGAATTTGTAGCTAGGAAAGTACAACACTAAGTTTGAGCCTCAAAAGATGCTAAAATGTCAATAGACAAGTACTTGTTAGAACATCGCTAGGGGGCATCAATCTCCTTTTTTTTCTCTGCCTCTACGTAACATTTGGGATTGTGTGGACAATATCCATTCTGTAAGGTGTCTCGGTTATCATATATTCACGTTTTCTGCTACAGTTGCATCTTGCCAACAGATTCAGATGTTTAGTCAGGCTGGACTACCACGTCTTCATTCCCTTTCCATAGTGATTTACAGTTTTCTTGCAGACCAATCTGGTCATGACCTACATATATCCGCTGCCATATATATGGAAATCGCTAAGACTCATAGAATGATGATTGGGAAGCTATATTCAAACCCTGAAAAAAATGATTAGGCAATTAATAAAACCCACACTGAGAATAATGAATCAAGTGTATGAAGACAGCACAGAGCAATGGTGAAAGTCAGACAGATTCAGGCCTAGAGCTGATCCTGTGGGGAGATGAGCGGTTCTTCAGGCTGATTTTATGCACATTGACATGGCCACAGGAACCTGCCAGAGTCCATTAAAATCTTCCCCAGTGAGGTGTCTCCTCTGCTTCTCTACACATGGTCCTCCAGCTCACCACCAATGCACTCTGCTCCTAGAACAATCAATATGTTAGGTTACCATCCAGGATGGAACATTGCTGCGCCATTTCAGCAAGTTTAGGTGGGGGTCAAAGTCCATCCTTAAACAGATATGATGGTGCAGCTGCTTCTTTGAGCTCCTGAACTTGGAATGGTGAATAAACAATTATTTAATATAATATAATAAGCAGAGCCAGATTGATAATTTACTGTGATGTTGTAAAAGCAGTAAAGAGAGAGTGGTTGGTGAAAAATTATGCATTTCCATATTGAGGATATTCTGTCATCAACTACTTTCCCTTGTGTCGGTCCAAACTCAGAAAACATCTTTTTCATCTTTTAAACACAGCTGAAGATTTGTTTCTATTGCAGCTTGTGAGATTGAACCTCCACTGAAAGTCCAATCCACCAAAATGCTCAAAATGTTAGTAAAAGAATCAAGAAATAAAATAAGTTGAGCAGTTGAATTTAAGTCTTCCTGAGAGACAGTTGCTTTTTTAATGAAAATATTTGATTTAATTTAATTCAGGCTGTCTTTCACATATAAACGCACACAAATATGTTTAAGCTTTCATTTACTATTTGATGTGCTCTATGTATATACTTAGTATATGTGAATGAAAGACTAAATTAAACCTTTTCATGATATAAATTGATAATGGGTCTTTAGACTAAACTGCCTGATTCATACGGTATGGATTACGTGACACACTTTTTGAAGCATCAACGTTTTGGTGGAACAGACTTTCAGGCACAGAAAAAGAAAGCTCTCTGATATTATTAAAAATATATTCATTTGTGCCCAGTGAAACACAGGGAAAGAGAGATCCAATTGCAGTATGGTTTATTTAGGGTAATCCAAATCGTAATCCAACAAGCCGGGGTCAAAACCAGAATACAGTCCAAATAAACAAACAAAGAAGGAACAGGAAGGGAACAGGAACGGAAACAGGAACAGGAACTCGGAATGCGAGGAACTCGGAAGACGAGAAGACTGGGTACGGAAGGAAACGGTAGGAAGGACTCCATGCAGACAACAGGAAAAGAATGGTTAATATAGGGAGGCTGATGACTAATAATTAAGGCACCTGGTGTAATTAACAGGAGTGCAATTACTGTGATGAAGGGACAAGGCTAGTGGGAATTGTAGTGCCTACGGTGAGGGGCCTAAGGGGAAGTGAGCCCACTAGTGGACACCCAGGGAAACAGAGACCAGACAGCGTGACAGTGAGTTAATGATGACTTTAGCTTAACTTAGTTAGGTAGTGCTCATTCCAGAAAGATGAGCCATATATTCTAGAGCTTTTAATTAATTAATATAGATGTCAATCATCCAATCAGATGTGTTGGTTTTATAATTTTATATGTTTTATGTTCTGTCTTATAAGTTGTTATTCTTTCCTAAGGTTTAATATCTGTTATTTGTCCTTTCTATTAATCGTTACATGTAATTCTCTCAAGTTCTAACAAGGACATAGAAATTTAGCTTTTAAGAAACCTGTCTTGTTGTTAATTTAGTTTCATATTTCAGCATCTGTCAGATTTATTTTCCTTTTTGATAAGCAGGGAACCAATAACATAGTAGGTATGGTCACAACGTCAAAACTGGAAGCATGTTGATGGGATTAGAAAACTAAGAAGACTGGAAAAACTAACTATTTGCATATATCACATTGGAAACAATTTACAATTCATAAACAAACACATACTGTAAAGATGATTTTTTTAGAAATTGTAAATAAAAGAGGTTATTGGAGTGTGCTTTAAATGAAAGATATTTTCTTAATTTGTCAAAATTCCACGTTTAATTCAATGCGTTTCTCGCCGTTTCTTTTAAATGTGAATTTTAATTGCAAATTCTAAGTGAAAATGATTTTAAGCTAATCGTTTTTACAAATTACAATTTACACTCATACAACTGAATGTTTACTTAAGGTCTAGTCATTTGTCAGAATTATAATACTTTGAAGTGTTTGTTTTGGTCAGTGGCTTCAGGGTTTGGAAGAGGGGGCCCCCTGTTTTGATGGGTTTGTTTTGAACGTTCAAGGTGGGCAGGGCCAAAAAGCATTGATTTGAAAATGAGACGTGCCATGTCAAGCCTTACGTTTGAGCAGAAGGTTACGGGGGTGTGGAAGGAACAGGGGCCAACAAGTAGGAGTGGGGCACAGGGGTCAGTACTTTGGAGAAACACATGGGGTGGGATGGGGGGCGGGGGGGTTGGTGGGTGTTTGAAGTGGGTGGTCTCAAAAGAATGCCTGACAAATTAGGATGAGTAATTATGGATACAACAACACGTGGCTGGAATATGCACTGGAGCCACATTGACAACAACACACTCCAACACACTTCTTCACTCCAGTTGCTGGTGCTGATAAATTAAAGCTTTCAGGGGAGTTAAATGGTCATTAAAACGTTTACTCAGTCACATCCCATATTAAACAACTTTTGTTGTACTTTTGTTCTGCGGGTTTTAAGGACAGTTTGATGTATGACGTGGGTCTGGTACTCAAAAAAAGTTTAAGCATAAAAAGCAATATTTGAAAACAGTTACTGCACAAAAAAAGACAAATGATAAGGTCAACTTAGGATATATGAGGTCACTGGAAGAGTGGAGGAGGGGATTTGGTGCATCTTGGGAGGTTGGAGAGATCTTGAGGTGGAGGCTTGGGGCTGTCACCACAAGATTGAGTAACTTTCCAGACATTCATGTCCCATTTTAAAGGGATAGTTCACTCATAAATGAAAAGTCTGTCATTATTTACTAATCTTTTACAAGTAAGACTTTTGCAAAGCACTAAAACACTACCACTACCTTTTGTGCAAAGTCAGTGGGGTCCAAAACAATAAGACAAGTCATATATTTCTGGAGCGACATGAGGGTGAGTAAATGACAGAATTTTTATTTTTGAGTGAACTGGCCCTTTAACAACTGTCCTTAAATACCCTGAACATCAAATGTGAAGAACACTGAAGAAGCTGAACAAATGGAAAATACAGAAAATGGCAGTCATCTGACCTTATTCTGCTGATAATCACATAATGAATCAAAATGTACCAATATTAGTAAGAAAATGTCAGTGACATTTGAAAAAGCATGACGTACCGTATCACACTTTGGCATACAAACAACATAACGCAGGGATACACAAGCACTCGGGACGAGTACAAGGGATCTGAAATGCAATTTGTGGTGAAATGAATCATTTACTGATGTCATCCTCTACCCATTGGCTTTGTCAGCCTCATGCACAATATCTTCAGGAAGCAAGAGGGAGATCGTTGACTGACCTCTGTCAGGGTGGATAAGCTATTATCTCTATATCCTCTCACTCACATCTGTCAGACATTGTGTCCCGCTGTTTATATTGTAGCGGATTTAATTTTCCCCTAGAATAATCTTGTGATTTTAATTGAAACGGATTTGAGTCATTTCTACGATATTTGTTTGGGAGATCATACAGTATGTGGAGCATGTTTACAGAGCTTGTTGTTGATGCAGACATGATGAGGCAACTAGAGCACCGAAGGATTACTCTGATCAGTTCATTGTCCATTGAAATAGGTTAACCCTTTAAGCCCTGAGGGCATTTCTGCCTCACTAAAGTGGATGTTTTTTTCTGAGTGACAAACACAAAAATAATGACTCATAACTCGAAGATTGCAATCAAAAGGTTGGTCTTGTTTGGTAGAAAACTTTCTGTACTTTCAGGGGGAAACATGTTTTATTTGGACATAATACTGATTAAAAAGATGTAAGAAAAATTAGCATAAAGTACCCAAAAATTACAGTATTTTGTAACAAAATAGGCCTTTTTGTTTAGCTCTTGACTCCCTGAAGACATTTTTGTTTTCTGAGTTTCAGACCCCAAAATAATTTTAGTTTGATAAAAAAAAAATATTTTTATATCTTGGAATATGCATTTGAATATTCTCATGTTGAGAAAGAGGTGATAAAATGTAAGAAACATTAAAGTGGTCAAGGGAATTTTTTCCTTATCATTCTTATTTGACTTTCAATATATCATTAAAAAATAAGTTGGTGAAAATGTGTGATGATGTTCCCCAACATATGCGCTGTAGGTAAAATAATTTTTGTGGTGATATCATAAAGTAATCAAATTACAGCATTTGAAACCAAGGTAGCCTTTCTCTTAGCAGCACTTTGCAGTTTAGAAATTGTTTTGAATTAAAGTAATGCTTCACTCAAGTTTAGTCAAAGCCCCAAACGATTCTACTTGTTTTATTCTACTCGATGAGACCTTCAGATGACACCTTGGGTTTAAAGGGTTAAAGTTCCCTTTATGACAGTCTGAGAGCAGCTTGTTCTCTCACTCTGGATTTGACCGACTAGTTGTGTGCCGCTGCAAAAGAGCAACCTGTCCCTAGAGCTCATTCATCAATTGATCAGTTGGCAGACTGAGCTCTTTCATCAGTTTGAAAGACATCTATATGAATGCTCTTTATATCTCTGTTCACTCCCCCACTGGCTTGAAATGCAATGCACAAATTTAAGACAAGGATCATCCTTTTATTAAAACCTCCATTTTCATCAGGACAATTAGATGGAAAAAAAAACTATATTGTGTTCTTTCTGTCCTTCTTAGCTCAACACAATATTTGCATAAATGACTGTGACTCACTGCAAACTGGCTTTCGAACTAAATTGCTTCAAATAATACAATACGTACAAAGCTGAGTCACTAAAGTGTCAGGAAATCACTCCCAGTCCTGGCTGGCTATGTTCTGCTCAGGCTGGTGGACCAGCATAGCCATGCTGTTTACCAACAAAGACCTCAACCAGTATGATGATGGCTGTCTTGCTGGTGTTTTTTTCTTTTTAACCAAACCATTATTTTATTCTGGAGTCCAAGATCCAAGACAAGCGGAATGTTTTTTTTTTTTTTTTTTTTTCTTCACAGAGATGCTCTGCCAGTTCCTCTGGCTTATCGCGTACAGTTCAAAATTCTAATTACAGTTTTTAAAGCACTTCATGGTCCTTCACCGCAGTATCTAGCAGATCTTCCTGCTCAGACACTTAATTCCTCCGGAGCCAATTTATTAACAGTTCAAGATTGTCCTCCATGGGTGGTAGGTCTTTCAGTGGCCCCCTAGACACTGGTATTCTCTCCAGCAGTATCTCTGTGAAATTTCATCTCCTCCCACTTTCAAAACTCCATTAATAAAAATGTACTGTTTACTTAGTGTTGTTAAGACGTTTATGTGCCTCTTTAGTGCCATGTAAAGGCTTTGTGAAATGCACAATAATAATAATAATAATGAAATATGTTAAAGTATTCTCTTTATTGATAAAAATATTATTATTAATGTATTACTACTCCTAATATTAATAATTAATTAATAATTCTAATTAATAATTCTAATAATAGTTTTATTAATACTTTTATTTATTTGGTGCTTTTGTAATGTCGCTTTACAGAATCAATGAATAAATCAAAATAACAACATGAGCTGTTTAGAAATAAAATTATTTTTGCTATAATTAATGTAAAATCTAGTAGCGTAAAATCTAAAGATTACAAGTAAGCATAACAAGAAGAAACTGAAGCTGTGAGGACTACGTTAAAGGGGGTTTAAAGGTGAAGGTAGTTGCAGGGGTGAGAGTGTAACAGTATCTCTTCCCTCAGCAGGCACAAATGTTTGGGCTACAGAGCTGAGATCTGCCTCTCTGCGAAGTGGAAACTGTTTATTTGAATTAAATGTCATTTCTGCGGTTCCATATGGAACTGGTATATCTTTCATTTTTATGTGGTCTGTTTGATTTGAGAAATCAGGAGCTGAGGCTGGAGGCTTAGGTTAAGGTCTTTACAGTTTCCGATAGGTACACTTTCCAGACCACAGGGGGGAACTGACTTTGTGTAAACTGGCTGAGGTCCATCATGCCGTCTTCTTGGGTTTGGAGAAACAGACAAAGTCTGTGCTGCTCTCTAAAAGGACCACTTGTTTGTTACGTTTGAGTATGACCCTCATTAATACTCCCCACTTTAGTTCTCATGTGTGAGCTACCTGGACCCCAACTTTAAAACAACATGGTTTCAGATTTTAAAAGTCTACTTTCCTTTCAGCAAATAAATACATCTAAAGCACCAATTTTTGGGAGAAATACTAGTTTTCCTACTGTACAGCTCCAGTTCCCACCTCTTGGTTCATTGTCTGAGAGGAAATGCTTCAGATCTGCATCTAAAATTTCCGATCTAGGCTTTTAAAAAAAGAATCACTCTAAACTAGCAGTTATGTGAGAGAGAGAAAAAAACACTTTAACTTCAACTATACTGTCAGTGTGTAATGTTTGTTTGTGTAACTGCATTTTATTGGTTATGTGATGCTTTTCATTCCTTCGTGTTCACTCTGCTGTTCTAAGTTGAACAGAACAGTATGATTCAGTAAACACAGACAAACATTGCTAAACTCCATTTTCATGCCAAATTACTTCTTGAGTGGATTAGATGTACAATTAGGTTTTATATTGGCAGGCTTAAAAATGTGCCTACATGGAAAGCATCACAATTTTAATGATCCGGTTTAAGATGCAGTTCCTCTTAATGATTACATTTACTTAATGAGTAGTCCAGGGCCCGGTTCCCCAAAACGTTCTTATCACTAAGTAGTTCTTAACCTATTCCTTAACCTCTCTCTTAACTTTATGGCACGATTCCCGACACATTCGTACACTAAGTATATCTTCTGTAAGTCTTACTTTCGTAAGGTTGGTCTGGACCATTCTTAAGCTCTCTCTTAGCGTTGTTTGAGCTCAAGACGCTACTGTACAGCAGTCTTTAGAAACCAGCGCAGCGAAGTACAAGTCAAACCATGGTATGTTGACAATGTTGTGGCTCAACAATGATTTTATGTTATTTTTTAAGACTCATAATAAATTATGTTCGCAATGGATACAGGCCTATTTATGAAGTTGACTTTAATGACTTGGATTTTTCATAATGTAATTAAAATCTGGCAAACAATTTGGCTCTAAATGTCCTTGTATTGAATCAAAGACGGAGCCGGACACGGAGCCATTTAGTCCATGTCAGTCATTTTTTATTCGGCAAAACTTAAGCCCTTCTGACATTTTGCCTAACGTGGCTGTATTTAAAAAAAATTGCCTCCCAAGACAACTCATTGTGGAGCTGCTGGACCTTCTCAGACCTGCGCTTGCCAGGCAAAAGCGGCGGAATTTTGCTTTATGCCCTGAAGGCCAGCGCTACGTTTTTTTTTTTTTTTTTTTGCTACAGATAGATTCATCGAGGTCGTGGGAGAGGGCTACGGCTTAATCAAGACCTCGGTGTGGAGGTGCGTCCACACTGTCACCAACGCCCTTCTGCGCCATGCCGGGGATTTCATCCTGGTGGATGGCACACTCATCCCTATCGCCAATCCATCAGTGATTGATCAGGCGTAGGTTACTTATCGCGAAAGAGAGACGCGGCCATAAACTTGCAGGTTATAGTGGACAATAGAGGTGTGATCTCCGACCTGGTGGCAATGTCCAGCAAAACTTCAACTTCCTCTGACGAGAGGCTCGGTGCCCTTTTTTACGTTGCTTCCCCATCATATTCTGTATCTAACTCTCTTTCTCTCTGTTCATTGTAGATAGGTTGCTTTTTATTTAAAACATAAACCAATTGCCAATCAATTCAGATTGTAAAGTAACTTACCATTAATATAAAAGTGTATTATATAATTTTTATAAGTCGTTAAACCCATGTCAAGAAACGGCACAAGTGGCACAATGGGATAATGAGGGTGGATGATTAGCGAGGGATACCCGGTTCGTCTAACCGTCACAACATATCGTGTGAACATATTACTCACCATTTGATAATTAAATTTATAGTCTATATTCTACTGATAACTTGAAGAAAAGAAAAAAGAATGTTAAAATAAATGTTACTATAATAATTTGAGGAATGTTTCATTTGCATAGAACGTGTTGTCTTTCTTAACGCTGTATTGCACCTTCGCGTGAAGTGGAAAATCGATTCATGAGCAATCGATGCCAACTAATTCAGCACCCTTGTGTTTTTGAAAGAAGTTTCTTATGCTTACCTAGACTGCATTTATTTGATACATAATAAACAATAATTCTAAATTGTAATATTGTGAAATATTAATTATAAATTCTCAATTGTTATTGGTGATGAATTATTATAATTTATTATTGATGCTCAGTTATTTATAATGGTTTTTATTGTCAATGTTATATACAGTTTTTTATTTCAACTTTGATTCATTTATATATATATATATATATATATATATATATATATATATATAATAGAAAGTTTATTGAACAGCATTTATTTGAAATATATCAAATAGAGATCAAATAAGTGCAGCCGTGTTGAGCATGAGACACTTCTTTAAAAAAAAAATCAAAAAATAATTGTATGTCTTAATTGTTCCAAAGTTTTGACCAATGATGTGTGCTGAGTAATGCAGGAAACATTACCCAAGTATTTTAGTTCAATGCTCTCTTTGCATTCATGGAAGAATGCATGCTTTTAAATTGTTGAAGTAAACAAATGTCATATCATTTGGTTACTGTTTTTTTTTTTTTTGCATTCTCGCTTCCCAGCCCTGCACGACTATATGCAGCTATATGCCATGTGACCACCGGGAAGCCTTTCCTTGTCCTTGACCCAGTTCTTACAAGACCTGCACCTCTTTCCTCAAGGAGCTTCTTTTTTGTCTACATTGTTCTCTGATGTTCTGTCAGTTCATGAGGGAGATGAAAAGACTGTGATTGATGAATGAGAGGTATTGACTGCTGCCCGTGATGGCCAGACATCAGCCTCTTTGACAGGATAATGCATCGCAATAATAACTTTAAAGGGATCAGTCATAACCATTATGAGGCTAAGCCTAAAAAGTTAATAGCCATATGAAAACAATGAAGAGCATTTTTTTTGTCTTTTCATGGCTTGTGAAGACAGTTCCCCAGAGTTCTAGTTGTGTGGAAGATACATAAACCTGTGAATCAAGCATATGTGCACACCTGTGCTCCTCTTCATCATAGATCAAAACCAGGACAAATCTGGAGCTAACAATTATGTATGGTGTGTCAAATGCGCTTTGGGGAACGCGCCCGGCGTGAGCGACTCTGAATATTGTGTGTAATCAGTCCAATGGAAGATCGTGACGTCACAGGCTGGGTGACGTAAGCGACCAGGAAGCTATAAAAGCACGTGCCACGCAGCTGGCGTCAGCTTCGCATCTTTCAGCAAGCTCTCTGTGTGTGAATGTCACTTGTTTGTCTTGTGAGTCTTAATTACTGTTGTCTGTCCAGTTAGAGCTCCTAGCACTTCCTCCCAGACCTAAGGGGTCACCATGTGTTGGTGCGCACCGACAACACATCGGTGGTCTCTTACATAAACCACCAGGGAGGTCTGCGTTCGCGCCCATTGTACAAGCTGGCGCACCAGATCCTGGTGTGGTCCCAGAGCAAACTTCTCTCATTAAGAGCAGTATATATTCCTGGGAAAATAAATATGGGAGCAGACATACTGTCAAGGCAGGGGCCGAGGCCCGGGGAATGGAGACTTCACCCAGGGGTGGTTAAGCAGATATGGAGAGTGTTTGGCAGGGCTCAAGTAGACCTATTTGTGACTCAATAGACATCACAATGTCCTCCTTGGTTCTCTCTAGATCATCCAGCTCCTCTGGGACTGCACGCAATGGTACAGACCTGGCCGAGGCTTCGTCTGTACACCTTTACCCCTATTGCTCTGCTCCCGGGAGTTCTGTCGAGAGTACGCCGGGACAGGGTCCGTCTGTTATTAGTAGCCCCGTTCTGGCCGGGCCGATTATGGTTCTTAGATCTAGTCTTGCTCCTCGACGACCCTCTGTGGGAGAGACCGATCAGGACAGACCTACTCTCACAGGCGCAGGGTACGATAATTCACCCTCGCCCGGAGTTGTGGAAGCTGTGGGTGTGGCCCCAGAGGGGGCACAACTGTTAGCAGCTGGTCTCTCAACTGAGGTTGTTAAGACCCTCCTCCAATCCAGAGCTCCCTCAACGAGGAAACTGTACACCCTGAGATGGAAACTCTTCACCTCATAGTGCAGAGACTGCCAGTTAGACCCAGCAAACTGCCCAGTTGGTACAGTTCTGGAGTCTCTACAGGCTAGGCTCTCTGCAGGGTTGACCCACTCCACACTGAAGGTTTACGTGGCGGCCATTGTGGCCTACCACCACATTCTCGATGGCCAGTCTCTGGGAAGTCACCCCCTAGTTACACATTTCCTCCACAGTGCGCTGAGGCTGAGACCTCCAGTACGGTCCCGTATTCCCCCGTGGGACTTGGTTGTGGTGTTAGAGGCAATGTGCAAACCCCCATTTGAACCTATTCAAGATATCTCAGACAGATATCTCACACTTAAAACCTCCTTTCTGTTGGATATCACCTCTCTGTGGAGAGTAGGAGATATTTAGGCCCTCTCTGTGGCCCCCACTCATCTTGAGTTTGCACCTAGCATATACCCTTGAGCAGTATATGTTCCCAAGGTTCCCTCTGTTACACCACGACCTGTAGTGCTGCAGGCCTTCTGTCCTCATCCCTTTCGGGAGCACGACCAAGCAAAGCTAAATTGTGTCCAGTTCGGGCGCTGGACGCATACGTCCACAGGGCTGCCCTGTGGAGAAAAACTGACCAATTGCTTGTATGCTACGGTCCCCCCAAGAGGGGTTTTCCTGCTTCTAAGCAGACTATTAGTCGATGGATAGTCGAGGCTATCAACGGCACCTGTGAGTTCTCTGGTCGTCCCCCGCTGTCGGGAGCCAAGGCTCACTCTACTCGGGGTATGGCAGCCTCCAAGGCCTTCCTAGCAGGTGTATCCATGCTGGACATCTGCAATGCTGTGGGGTGGTCCACGCCCTCTACGTTTGTTAAATTCTATGGCCTAGACATGCCAGTCACTCCAGGTGCTTCTGTCCTCCTGTCCTAAGCTGTGCTCTTCGGATACACACTAGGCAGGGGTTTGGTAGTCTGGCGGCGTTGGTACTCGTTCCCCAAAGCGCATTTGACGCAGCTTGAGTTCCTGAAGAGGAAAGTCTCTAGTTTACATATGTAACCCTAGTTCCTCGAGGAAACGAGACGCTGTGTCTCGGAGCCATACCGCCGGCAGGTACTCGCTTGCTGGTACCCGAAGCTGACGCCAGCTGCGTGGCACGTGATTTTATAGCTTCCTGGTCGCTTACGTCACCCCGTCTGTGACGTCATGCTCTTCCATTGGACTGATTACACACAATATTCAGAGTCGCTCACGCTGTTACGCTGGTGCGTTCCCCAAAGCGCATTTGACGCAGCGTCTCGTTCCCTCGAGGAACTAGGGTTACATACGTAACCTAGAGACTTTATTTATGTGGATGAATCTTCATAGTAAATATTGCACATATTCTACGTCAGTAGCTCTCAACTGGTTTTATTTCACAACCAAGTTTTTGCCAAACAAGATAATATAATATGTTTCTTTAGCATTAAATCAGCATATTGGATTGATTTCTGAAGGATCATGTGACACTTAAGACTGGAGAAATGATGCTGAAAATTCAGCTTTGCCATCACGTGAATAAATTCTATTTTAAAATATATTCAAATAGTAAAGTATAATTATTATTATTATTATTATTATTATTATTATTATTATTATTATTATTATTATTTTATTAAATAAATCCATTTGTTAGCAAATAAGACATTAAAACCTTACTGACCCCATACCTTTAAATATTGGTGTGTGTGTATTTCTTAGTCTAAATGGTATAAAACAATTCCTTTCAATTACTTTTTCTACAAGATACTTAGCTCACTTTTTCTTCAGGTGCTGGCTTGACTTTTTTTTCAGTCAGAATCTGTGCTATGCTCATTGCTAGAGCTGGTACTATACATCATGCACTCTTTACGGAAGGATAACCTGTCACCTCACTGCAGGGTGTCTCGAGGGAGTTGGGCTCTGAATGTTCCCACCACGTTGTACCCAAGCAGTATAACTGTCACACAGAGGAACACGTCCTGACTCATGCATTCCCTTATATCTTCCAGAGCAAAGAACACAGGTCTCTGAAGAGGGGACATCTAATGCCCTCGGAGGGATTGTCTTATGTAAAGAACTGAAATATTAATTTGTCCACGTGAGGGGGCTTTTCTTTTGAAGAACACCTGAAAAAGCCACTAGATGTGCACACTCACACAATCTATGTCAGTGTGCTGCCATTCAAAAAAAAAAAAAAAAAAAAAAAAACCTTTATTAAAAAAGCCTAATGTCCATCAGAGACCTGTCATTGTGGCTAGTGTAGTTATTGGTAATATGATATCACATTCACACATTACGAAAACGATATTGATATTGACAACTAAAAAAAAAGATCCAAATGTATAATAATTTGAATATAATTATTATATAATTCATACAATTTTGTATCTAAAAATCTGTTTTTGGTGAAATTATTTTAACATACTTTTCAAGTGTTTTAATGTAATTTAAAGTATCTTGGAGTCTTTTCAGCAGTTATTATCATGTCCGATAACTGGCATAAGAAATCAACACACCTAAAGTGTGAGTTAAATGGGAGTAGTGCTTTATGGCAGCAGGGAGAGGAAACAGGCTGTAAGAGGAGGGATTTCCAGGAACTGGTCACGATCTTACTGGTCTCCTTTATCAGCCTTCCTCCCTTAGGGCTGATTGACCGGCCTGGTGGTGACGTAAAGCAGAGTATAACTCAAACACATCCACATCCATGACTATACCATGAAGCGTCCCTGGAGAATGTGAAGGGTTTGTGTTGCTGCTTTATCAAAGCGTGCATTATCTCGTTCTAGGAATCAGTGTTGATAATGTTTTTAGAAAGGCCACATGGATGTCTAAACTATGACACAGTACTGAAGTGAGTTTTTTTTATCACTTTGACAACTTTCCATAGCTTAAAGGCACAATATGTATGATTTTTTTTAATTAAAATATACAAAATCTACAAGAACAGTATTATATATTTTGCTGACTTGTGAACTTACATTATCCCAAATGTTTGGACGAATGTTTAAATCCAGAGAAATAAGCAATTTTACCTAGTGACATGGACCGTTTCCATAGTGTCATTGTGTCTCCTGCCAATGATGTCATAACCCCTCAATTTCCAAGAAAACATGGAAACACCAAAGACGCTTTAATATGTTGTGCATTCTATTAGACAGGTGGTGACTGCATAGAGTAGCATTATAACAGAACTTCCTAGTATGATAAAACAGTGCTGCCCATATATGCATGACCGGAAGGAGCGGAAGCGGTCGACTGTGGCATAATAAAAGCTGCTCCGTTGCTTTCGAGCCATGCACGTTTGTTCAGCAGCCTCTTTTCGCTTCTATGGCTTTCAGCCTCACCATGCTTAATTCTACTACCTTAATAAATCATATTAGCTCATCCATGAACATGATTTAAAATAAGAATTTATTCCATTATTTGTTTTGAATAGGCATTAGAATATCACATAATGTAGCTTTAAATTGTTAATTGGTAGTCCCACAGACCGTTGGCTAAACGTCTGAAGCATATAACACACAAAAGTGAAAACACTTCAGGAGTGTCGAAGTCATCATCGGATTGGTTGAATTCTACAGGATTTCCGTCAGACGTGTGTGTAGTGTTTTTTAACGTTCCACCTGGAAACAAAGATGCCATGAAGTCCGAATTGAGGGGGGACTTAAGCATCAAGGGACCCCCATAAGGCGCAAAAAATAACCTTGTTGGGGTCCCCTGGTTTTTCTTTTAAAAATAAAATAGATAAAATTTTTGACATAGCCCTATCTATTTTTTATCGAAGTATTGCGCTGCCCCTCCCATAAAAAGATACTTCAAATTAGATGTGCATTTGAAAATACGCTCAAGTGCACCACACGCTGTTTTCTGACAGAATTTACAGATTGCGGGCGCGACATCACTGTGTGATTGGCTGGCAGAGTGATCCTTCCTCATTATTTTACCTCACGATGACGGTAAGATAATATTTCTTTGCTTTATGATTGTTTGGTACACCTAATTTACTGCTACTGAATAAGTGTTTATCTTAGAATCGGACAATCTCTTTTATTATAATCTTGGTCTGTCAATTGTAGTTTTTTTTTTTTATCTTACGATGCTAGCTCTCTATCGGATTGTCAATTGTAATTAGCCATCTAACGTAATCCCCAAGAGCTTTGACACAATTCGATCACTGGTGACGCCAAATCCCCTCATGAAAGAAGAAAGCCACTGTATTTACAACGGTGACGAAGAGTGCTTAGCAGGATCAACTAAACACTGGATTTTCAAAAGTATGTGAAATATTTAAAGTTCATGGCATATAATCTTTAAAATACTTCCGAGAGTTTTAAAACTCTCTGTCTGTTATTGTGGCGATATTTCCACGCCTCGAAACGTGACCATGAATGAAACAAACTGTGATTGGTTGTTTGACATGTCACTCAAATGGCCTCATTGGCGGGCCTTTGCCAATGAAAGCTACCATGAATTCTGGCTTTTTTGCATAGTTGGCTTTTATTTAGAAGTTTATGTTCTCTGGCCAATGCCTGATGTGTATATATACAGTATAATAAGAAGCTGGAACCTCGAAATTTATGTTTTCCTTCCATTAAATTGTAAACTATAAACATTCTCTTAAACATAAATCAGAAAATAAATAATAATAGTAAATGTTTTTTTTTTTTTTTTGTGGCTTTATCAAAGCATTTCAGTACTGACACATACCTTAAAATTGTGACCAAAAAAAAAAGAAAAGAAAACTTGAACTTTGTGATCAAAGAATCCTGATATTTTTATTTATTTGTTATTATTATTTTTTATTATTATCATTATTGACATGAACAGCAAATCCACATACAGATATTCAAATCAACATTCCATCAGCTGCTGTTAGTCCACCATCAAGAGCTTCCATTCAGATGACATGAACCAAGTTTACCAACAAATATGTGGACTTAATGTTGGTTATGGTTATTTTGCCAACACCATCCTAATGACAACCACTTCATGCAGCTGAGATTAAATTAATACGTTGTTCCATCACAGTACAGGGTTTTTCCAGTCTCCCTCTTTTCCATTGAAGGAACACCTTGATCTCTGGAATGAATAAAAATGCCCATATTCATTTATTGGATCAGATACAATAGATGTCAGAACATGCATCACTTTCCATTTTTATGATGGTTATCTTTTTGAAAGATGGGTACAGTAAACACCAGGTGGAGTTTCCCCTATTACAAACTCAAAAACGCTTGTTCAAGCACGTGCTTGTTCACACGTTTACATGTTTGACTTGCGAAGGATTCACTTGCAAACTTTTTAAATTAACATCAAAGACAGACCTTTTCATATTCATGAGTCAACACATTAATTCTGCATTACATTTGCTTTGATATTAGGAAAGATGTTTGATTGGACAAATTTCTGCATTTCCTCTCTGTACTCCTAAATTGCAATTCACCAATAAAATCTGCTGATAAGTCATCAAAAGGATTCATTTCACAATTGTAATGGGAGCTCACTTGCCTTTTGGACAAGCTGTTCTTTTACTGCCAATGAATATTATACATCTTAATGGCCCAAGAGTACAAATAAGACATTTACTGGAATGACTGTTTAGTTGTTATTACACAATACTGCGTTGGAGCTTCTATCCGACCCAGCCCTGTGTGCAGGTGCAGGAAAATTCCACAAAGATTATTCATAATGTGTTTGTAGTGAAGGCAAAGGCAGTTTTGGTGTTAAAGAGAAATGTATGGTAAGTCAAAAATTGACATGCATTTCCTGATTACAGGCAGAGAGTAAAAAAACAGGATGTGTACATCATTTATGACATCAGCTGTCTATGCAACCTGCTATTAATCACAATACAGGACTAGTGCCAAGCTCGCTTAACATTATGTTTGAATGATTTGTAAAGTTTAATTTCTGTAATGCAGTGAGTACCCCACTAAAGATGCTGAATGGAAAGCAGTGAGTCACTGAGTGCAATAGCAAAACCTGAGCAGATATATGATAAAATAATAACTGACTGTACAAATCCTGCCTCAAATACTTAAAAACCACCACAAACCTGCATGCATGCCTTCTTTTTTACACATGAATATTTCTTGCATTAAATAAAGACATGCATTATAATATTTAATTAAATATAATAAGGTCAAAGTTGACACCCCTATGTGCAATTAACAAATTATAGTTATCTATATCTCAAGAGGGTGCAAGATAATTATATAAGTCATTTATAATAATTTAACTTAAATATGTTGTCTATATATGACTTAAGAAACAACTATATATTTTAATGGAATATGTTTCTTCACATATTTTGGATATTCCATAGGTTTACGATTCTAAGGCGTATATGCATCCAAAAAATATGGAGTTTTAATAGCAAGCCTGCATCTATTTTAAGTGATAAGAGACAAGGTACTTCAGAGTATCACTGTAAAACCTTCCTGAGCAAAGGGCTTACAGTGATTTAGACATCCTGCTGAATAAGAATGGCTGAAAGTCACTTTGAGGTAAGAACCTGCCAAATGAGGGGCTCTATAGTGGCTCACCCTATAGGTTTCCCGCTGGTCCTTTAGCACCAGTGCCCATTGATATTCAGCAGTATTGACGTCACATGTTTGCAAGGAGTCCCTCTGCAGCTGTGAGAACCAGAACACTGAGAACAGGAGCAGACACTCTAGGAAGTGCATTCAGTCATTTTCCAGGCTCCCTCTGCTGCTGACATTCAATAAGAAGACTCTGGCTGGAAATGCTTCGATGCACTAGTTCTATGTGTCACACACTGTATGTAATCAGATCTATATGTACTATGCTTCCTATTATTCATCAGTGCTATAGTATATCCACTCTAAAATCACCAGTCTACTCATATGAGGGTCATTTCACAAAATGAGTGCTTTGAGATTTTAAACCATGTCTGTCAGAGAATGTCTT
This sequence comes from Carassius gibelio, assembly GCF_023724105.1. Lineage (NCBI taxonomy): Eukaryota > Metazoa > Chordata > Actinopteri > Cypriniformes > Cyprinidae > Carassius > Carassius gibelio. The sequence goes on along the minus strand of NC_068375.1, from coordinate 3,039,666 downwards.
TGAATGTCACGTGCTGTGCTTATTTTAAGTAAAAGAGATGAAGATGGCATTATTGTACATTTGTCCATTATTAAGCTTGTCTTTTGAGCTCACAACAAGGTGTTTATTAGAAAGAGAAAATATAACATTAAGTAATCATATTAATAAGAAACATGTTCTTGTGGTTTAGAGTTCACCCTAAAAGGATGATGCCATTTATGAGTGTATTTATTTATTTATAAAATTGTAGATCATATACCAAAAGCATGTTAAATAAGAAAAGAAAATATTAATCTGGGGACAGGTCAACAAGTATAGCATTTTACATTTATTTTTCTTTGTAATGGACGATTTTTTTTTTTTTGTTATTTTAGTGTTAGCTTTTCATCGTTAAAGTCGTTATTACACCAATATTTTCAATAGTCACACATAAAAAGCATCATTTTCTTGAAATATTTATCTTGTCCAGTGCACCTTGCGCCTACGTTTGGCTTTATGTGAGTCTTGCCTCGCCATCCAGCGCTGCGCAAGATAATAGGTCGGTGGGGACAAAGGAAAGAATCATAAAAAAATATTCAACTCGCCTTACCAGATTTTTTTTTTATTTTTATTTTTTTTATGAGAGTTCATTGTGTAGCCACTAGAGGGTTCTCAACGCAACGATGCACAACATAAAACACCGTCCCGGTTCAGATACGCACTGAGGAACAAAACAGAAAGCAGGTTGACAGGACTCCTGTCAGAACGAACCCGGCTATTCGCGCTGAGTTTTATTAGGCCAAAAAAAAAAAAAAAAAACCTTGTGACGTAACGACCGAGAGTTGCCCGAAACATGTAGCATTTGACAAATCATGTCTTTTTATTTCAACTCGGTCTCTTCGATTGAGACCGGGGATATAACTTTAATGCACGCGAATCCCTCTGAAGAAATAGACGCAGGTCTCGCCTCTGACCCCGTTCAAACACTCATACATGTAGGCTACGTCTAGAGCAGTGCACGTGATGTGTTTGAGGCACGCGCTTCAAGTTTATTTGAAATGCAGATGAAGGAAAGGTGAAAGGGAAAAGATTTTGACCTCTCCACACTGATTGATTAATAAGTCATCCCTGCAGTTTAATTGAGATCCATTCAATTGGGAAGGTGGAGCACTTGAATGAATTAACATATTCCTTTCGCCCCTCAATCTGTGTTGAAGTGTCTTTGAAAGGGGCAAGGAAAGGGGGTCGTGGCTTAACATTATAAAGGAAAAAATAAGACAGCATTGCCGTCTTGGTTGGTGTTGAATACGCGTCTTGACAGGCTTTTGTAAAAGCAAAAGACCGGGAAAGATCTCCAAAGACGACCGCTATTTAGTATTTTGAAATCATTAAATCCCCTATCCTTTGACAAAAAATCTCTTCTCTCCACTTGAAAATGAAACTTTTGCCCATTTGCACTTGGCTCCTTTGCCTTTTGCTTTTTATCGTGTGCTTGGGATCTGAGTGTGGGACTCCACGGCGAATTGAAATGTCTAAAAGGGACATGGTACGCATCAGGGAAGCCAGAAGTACCTTCCCAGGACCTTGTGCCACACGCCTGCCTCGGGGCAAACGCTCACCTCCCGGGATAGATCGGCACTCCCCGCGCCTGTCACAGGCGGGGGAAAGCAGCCCAGGTCGGCGGAGGGCTGTTTACTTTACCGGTCGAGGAGACCAACTGCGTCTGAAGCCCAATGCAGAGGTGCCAAGGGGAAATTTCACCCTGGAAATGTGGATAAAACCTGAGGGTGGGCAGCGCTCTCCAGCTGTTATCGGAGGTTTGATTTGCTTAATTATGACTTGCATTAGGCTATATTCACTGCAGAAATCATTTCATAGTGTAACTGCAGCATGCCCATGCTTCATAAATCACCTCCAGTGTGATATTAGTTGCTTAAACATTTGCCTCTAGCACTTCTTTTTATAACTTTCACTATTTATGAGCTAAGGCGAGCATGTACCGAGAATAGTTAACGAATATCTCTCCGAGGACGGCACCTAGAGATGCGCCTTTCTTGTTGTTTACAAGCAAAAACTCTTGTAAGGTTTTGTATCCTGTTGGCAGGTTCTCGCCACCCAACTTTTGGTAGCATCTTATAGTTTTAACGTTACCAGTTTAAATCGCCTTTAGTTATTAATATTTGAACGATTCGTGATGTGGAGAAAATCAACTGTTATTATAGACTAACAGTATCGTTTTTGTTGGTTTGCTATTTAATTCATGGCGTTTAAAGAATTTGATTTGTTTACTGGATTATACTTATTAATAATATTATTTACTCATTTTAAACTGCTTTTTATAGTGTCTGTGTAAAAAAAAAAAAAAAAAAAAAATTCTTGATAGCAGCATATAGATTCGTCTGTATGATGCTGAATGATTAAGAAATCGCTTAAACAAATGCGTCATCCCTCTGATGCATAGGCTACTGTGCTCCTTACGTGCTCAGCTCTGCACTCTCAATACTACATATACACCCTAGCTGGCGCCTGTTTTACTTTAGTCTTTATGTATTTATATTTATAATTATATTTTTATTTTAAAATGTGCTTTGAAAGTATGAGCCACTAACGAAGCGCTTGTAGTTTCAAATCGGATAACAAAATCCGTACGTTTTTTTCCCCTTGAAAAATCTCTACTTAGCACATTTACGCATTATTCTGATGGGGATGGAGTAGCATGGTGGGCGTGTTATTAGTTGCTCGGTTGTATTTTTTTTTCCTTCAAACAAATCTATGTGATTTCTTTTCCCCCCATCCCTTTTCCAGCCAACAGAGAGCGTAATAGCCGTGTAGTCGGTTTATGAATCCTGCGTGCACCCCGTGAACCCCGAAAGCACGCAGTTTTTCTAACATGGATGTCATTAGAAATCTACAAAAGAACCACATGCTTATTTTTTTATCTTCACAAATATTAGACAAAACGTCTTACATAGATTAAATGTAAAACGTTAACTTTATATCTGTGTTTTTATTTATTTATTATATAAATAATAAAATACTGAACATATTTAGTGAGACATGCACATATGCACATGCAATTTAGTGGTAGATTTAAGGATGCATGATTTAAATAGCAAATCGTAGACTCAGGACATTGAAAATTAATGTAATTATATATAGCTGGGTACACTGTTTTTAAATAAGCTTTATATCTCCAGAGAGCTGCATGATAATGGATTGATTGAATACATATTGTCAGTGAGTCATCTAAAATTAGTCCACTCTGTTCTCATCTCCTTATAGTCACAGTAACGTTATGAAGCAACGAGGGGGCGCTGGCAGAGTTTATATAGCTTCTCCAACTGCGCATCTAATAGTGCTGTTCAGTAGATTTTGTTTTAAACAATGCATTAAATGTTTGCGGTCCATGGAAGTTGTTACCCTCGTATATCTGCTGTCAGGTCTGAACCCGAAAATATACGCTGTTTTGGAATCAGGATTCTTCAAGTATAGGATTATGAGAAGGAAATGCTTTAAATGTCAGTCCAGATGGGGGAAGCTATAAAATTAGTGCCTTGTCCATCCTTTCTTCAAGTGGTTTTGTTATTGCTTCTTCTTGTAAAGATATTACAGCCCTTGCCACAAAATATAATGGAATGAGCTCCTGCTTTCAGTCAATCAGATCCTCAGACACAAGCGCGTACAGAGAGGTGCTGAGCCTGTTCTCAGACACATGACATTTTTATTAGAAGTTTTGCAGCATGTCTGCTGAAGTTAGGTGGCAACTTTTCATCTGGAATTGCATGCAGTCTGTTTTTAAATTTGAATGCATAGATTTTGCTTATTTTTTTCATTGTTGTCATTGAGTTCTCTGTGTAGTACACAGTGAGATGGGATATTTTATGGCACATTACAATAATAACTTAATATGCACCTCATGAAACTGTCGATAACACCACTTAGAGGTTTGTAAATGATGGCTATAACAATTGAAATATTCAGTTATCATGTTACTAAACGGGATGATTTATGTTTGGTTAGTGTAGTTGTTAACATATTTCATGTTTTTACAATGGTAATTCATTCTTCATGAGAGGTTTATGAAGATTTTATTTATTTAATACATTAATAAACGTATATTAATAAAATATAAAATATCATATATATATATATATATATATATATATATATATATATATATATATATATATATATATATATATATATATATATATATATATATATATAGTGCATACATTTGTACGGTGGTTTCATTAATGTTAGTTGATGCTAAAAATGACCAATTCATTTGTTTCAGTATTTATTAATCTTTGTTAGCTGAGGCCCATAAAATTGTATAAACAGATACAACTTTTGTAATGTATTAGTCAGTATTAGAATTAACATTAGCTATGATTAATAAATGTCTTACAACTATTTTTCATTGTTAGTTCTTGCAATTAAATAAGGTATAACTAATAACAAATGGAACTGTATTTAAAAGTCTTACATATTGTACTGATAAAGAACATTTTGTCTTAATCATACTGCATGAGTGAAAATATTATATATATATATATATATATATATATATATATTATTTTTTTTAAAACAAAAAGCTGATCTTTAAAATATTTTGACACCATATCTAACATAAAATGAGTCTAACAACTTAGTTTAAATGTAGCTATTCGAAGAACAAACTCAATGTAGCCTTACAGATGTTTTAATAAAAGTATATAGACACTACAGGTGGATATAATGTTTTCCAAACAGCTGCTGTGCTTGTCTTTCATTTCGTAATGCTCACTTTGCAGTGCTCTGTCCATGGTGCTGGATACTGAGATTGAATGAACTCAAAATGGATGCTTTCATGAAATATTCGAAAGGATTACAATGTATGCTATATTCTGCACGAGGAGCCAGCGGCATTAATTTCCAAAACTGCATTTTAACTTCAGCATGTACTTAGTTTAATGACTGGATTAATTTCATAAAGTAAGTTAATTTGCAAAGCAAGCAGCATGCAGCATTTGTATTTGCGTGTGAGATTTTTTTCTCCACACTATTTATCATACATTAGTTTTTAATGCATTGTCCTAGTTAAAGCGATGGACAGTATTATTATGCATTGATGGTTTTAATGAAATCTTATTTGTGATCAGTGTATAATGTACATTTTCTAGTGCGTCCATCCATTCATTGAACCCCCATCCCTTTTCCCTACACTGAGCCCCTTGCATGTCTAAAGTTCGGTGCTGGCATGAAATGTACCTGTTTGTTATTTCCCACTTAGTGGTCTCATTCCAGGATTTCACAGATTGTAATTTCCTCAGTTTTATGGCACAATTTATTTTTATAGATGCTGGCAGTGGTTCTGCTGGCAGTCCAGAAGTGAGAGGGAACTACATGCTCCTGACTGTTCTTTAGTAAGGGGCTCCCGAATGAATGATCTCTTTAAAGTGGTCAATCCTAGTGGTCAGAAGATCGTCATGCATTCAGCTTCACTTAATGGATTTAAGCAGTTCAGTCCAAATGTGTTTCCCTGCTGCAGAGGCATGTGTAAATTTGGAGTTATGTTACACGGTTTAAGCAGTAATGTAGCATAGTAACATTTTCCTCTACTAACCTGGTAACTCTTTACTGCTTATTTGCCCTAACTGAATTTCACTAATTACCTCTGACAAACACAATTCTCTCCACTCTGGAAGACCGGAGAGTTCCTCATGCAGAAGACAGATCCACAGATCCTCACTTTCTGTCTTTGACTTTAGGTTTAATTGCTCAGCAATTTACTTTATTAAGAAGCACTGCTGTGTGGATTTGTAGTGCTTGTTTGATTTTTTTTTTTTTAATGAAATGTAAGAATAAATTTTTTTGAATATGCCCTGTATCAGATTTCTGCAGTATTGAAATACAATGATTCATATGAAATCAGGAAGATTATGAAGGACGTGTACCCATTAAATGTAAGAGTACTTTTCCTTCTGGAGCTCAGCGCATGGTTTCCAAATGAAACAGGAAGAAAGGGTTTCAGAGCCCCTATCATAATACAGACTGTGCTGAAAAAGGACCATTTTTGATTTCAAACATCCCTACTGCCGAGGCATATTTCAAGAAAATAGACTGAAAATTCAAGTAACCTTTGCTCTGTTGATACAAGACCACACTGTCTGGGCCTGATTGCTAGCAGATGCTTTCTCGTAGGCCTGTAGGCCTTGGACGTTGTGTTCCCCAGTTTTCTGGATAAACACATACAGTTTTTCGTCACTCTCTGCAACAGGCTGCAGAAACTTGCGTCTGTGGTGTTGCGTCAGTCAGTTTGTTGAACTTCTATGTGCACCTTTAATTATACTTTTGGGTAAATCAGTGTCAGCTAATTGTGTCTAACATTTATGGAGCAGAAAACCTCAGAAGAACACAGTGAAAATCTGCAATTGAAAATGGTAATGGTAAACATTGCAATAAACTTTTAAAGCTTTTTGAAAATATATGACAAAAATATGCTTCTATTGAAGCTCAAGACCATCAGGTTTTACAAGAACTTGTGAAGTTCATGCAGCTTGAATACTTCTGTCATTAAACAAACAACGACAAATTGTAAAATACGTGTGAATTTTTATAAATTCAAAAGTTTTGCTGATAATAGAATTTATGGGGAAAAAAAGCATAAAAATGTGCAATTGTACTGTGATTTTCTGCTTGTTCTTGTATCTAATACCTGTCATCTTCCTGCAGGTCTCTTTGATAAATGCTTCTACGCATCCAGCGATAGAGGGTGGTTATTTGGCATCAAAGCATTCAGCGACCAAGCCAACCGCGACCCTCGCTTCTTCTTCTCCCTCAAAACGGACCGAGCCCACAAGCTCACCACGATCACCTCCAATGCACCCTACACTCCCAATCAATGGTCACACTTGGCCGTCACCTACAACGGTCTCTTTATGAAGCTGTACATAAACGGGGCACAGGTTGCTGTAAGCCGAGACCAATCTGGGGAGATTTTCAGCCCACTTACCAAGAAGTGCAAGGTGCTAATGATCGGTGGCAATGCCTTAAATCACAACTACAGGGGTACGATGGAACACTTGAGCTTGTGGCACCGGGCTCTGAGCCAGCGTGAGATCATCAGATACATGGGTCACAGTTTGGGTCAGTTTGGTGACCTCTCTCAGCTGGTCATTCATGAGAACTTTGAGAACATGTCAAGACGGTGGCTGACAGTGAAAGATGGCAGCTTCCCCTGGTTGGAGGACTCAGATAGGAACCTGGCGGCTGTCCTCAGTGATGCTGCCCTGAAACCTCCACCTTGTGGACAGACTGTATGTGACAATGTGGAGGTAATTACAAACTATTACCAGCTCTGGAGCTTCCGCAAACCCAAGACGGTGCGCTATCGAGTGATAAACATTTATGACGATGATGGACGGTGGCCGACGATTACAGACCACCAGATCAACCTTCAGCACCAGCACTTGAACAACGCTTTCCGCATCTACAACATTTCCTGGGAGCGCACCGTTCACAATGTCTACAACTCGTCCTTACGGAACCGCCTAATACTGGCCAACTGTGATATCAGCAAAGTAGGCGATGAAGTGTGCGATCCAGAATGTAACCACATGCTTACTGGCTTCGACGCCGGATACTGTAAGAGGCAGAGCACACACTGCCCCGAATACAAGCAGGGGAACGGGGTTTGTGACCCAGAGTGTAACTGGGACAACTTCTATTATGATCATGGGGACTGCTGTAACCCCAACATCACTGATGTCACCAAGACCTGCTTTAATCCTGCGTCACCCCACAGGTAATTCTGTAACTCTGCTATTTCAAACCTGTTCATGTTGCGTACTGATTAAGTAGTTAAATTATTAATTCAACTTGCAAATAGCAGATTATATCCAGTATGGCTTAACCCTGTAAAGCCTCACATATGAAATAATAGCAACAAATAAATTAATTAATAAAGTCTTTTTTTTTTTTTTTTTTTATTAAAGCAACAGTTTACTTGAACCTTTAGACAAATTCTAAAGCTACATCTGATAGAAAATGGAGCTCATATTCGAGGAGGAAACATCACCTCAGTTTTATTTTGAAGCCCAAACTGAGTAAACTGATATTTATATGGCCATAAATTCATTCATATGAAATTCTAATAGAGCCTAATATCAATCAGTCTTTATAACATGGTTATTAATTAAACTACTTTTTTTTTTTTTTTTAGTTTAACTTTATTAATCACCTTGGCACAATTAGTTCAGACTGTTGTGTTGCTTCACATATACAATCAACACTTAAACACACATGCAAATACTCAAAATACACAAATACTTACAAAAGATATAGAATGAAAAAAAATCTACTATTTTTATTATATAAGTGTATTGGTTGTGTAACATCTGATTGTCCTTAAACGTCACCCAAGGGGCATCCACTCAAAGTAATAATTCAAAGGGTGTGTGCTGTCTCCTGGTATTTTATGTGCCATCCTCATCACTTGCTGTTCATAATAAAGAAAAAGGACAGGATAGTTTCAAGGTCAACAAATGAATTATAAAAAGCCCTGCGAATAACTCTCCGTAAATTGAAATAGTCAAGCTTCCTCAGCACAAACAATCTTTGGCGTGGCTTTTTTAATCACTAATGTCACTATTGATTTATTAATTTTAGTTGTCTGTAGTTTTATTTGTATTGTGATGAATGATTAAAAAAAAAAAAAAAAAAAACAGGGATGCACCGGTTGACCGGCCATAAATCGAAACAGCTTTTTGGCTTTTTTTCAGCCGATTTTTCCGGAAATGCGCCCGCTTGGCTTGCACACACTAAATTGTAATTATTCGCTGTCATGTCATTTGTGTGGAAGTATTTCGAATCTGTGCGCAGGACACGGGCAACCGTTCAGCACTGGAAGTGCAGAGCTACATGTCTGAGGCACAGATATCAGGAAGCAAACAAATAAGAGCACCTTTCCTGCTCACTGAAGCTGCGTGAGCGTACTGTACCTGTCCTTGCACAAGCCGAGACATCGAAGGGATGTTCAACTTCTCGCGTGTTGGATGAGAAACGAAACGGACAAAAAAAAAAAAGAAAAAACGTTTTTTTATTTGTAAATTAGAACTTGCATACATATTTGAGAAGCCAGAAGTAACCATCAGTTCTGTATAAGATCATTATTTTTATTTTACATTAAAACTACATCGACTTAATTTGATTTAAAAATCACCTGCTGTAGCACACTGAAAAAGTGTTTTATTCATCCAATTTAGGGTAATGATTCACATCTATATTTTTTAACTTGAGCCAATAGTTATTTATTTTTCATTGGCTCAAGTAAAAAAATATAGATGTGAATCATTACCGTATTTTTTTTTTAAATGAAACACTTTGCATCTTTGTTTTATTTGCACCAACATTGTTTGATTTTAACATTTTGGAATAATTTATTTACGTAGCATACTTTTATTTAGTCTCACTGGTAAAAACTTTTTTTTTTTTATTTAAAACCAAATTTAAAAACTAAAACAAATACTGAATGCTGATTAAGAAACATCTTATTGAATGTGTGTTGGTTGTGTTGTTTGGATTATAGAAATATGCAGTTGTTGCCTTTAATTTCACATGGTTACAGTTAATCTTTTAATTTAAGGCCAGTTCTATGTAGTTTCAATCCAATTCAAAAACAAAAGCTAAATGCTGATGTCTGTAACATCTATGTTTGTATTAAATGTAGGCTACTTACTATGCAGTTACTGACGTTAATTTCCAATGGTTACGGTTATTGTTTTCAATAGCCAAAAGCCAGTTTGGCCTATTAAATTCCAAATAAACATCTTGTTTATGCATACTCTCCTTCTTTCTTGTTTGTTGCTGAAAGAAAAAAAAAAACAGAAATCGATATTGGAATCGGCCAGTTTGCTTATAAAAAAATCGGTATCGGAATCAGCCATGAAAATCATGATCGGTGCATCCCTAAAAAAAAAAAAAATACAAAGATCACGCAAATAAATGTTCCTCAAAAGCATGTAGTATCATATTTGTCACTTAAAGGGATAATTTACCCAAAAATGGGTGAAAATTTTATGTTTATCTGCTTACCCCCAAGGCATCTAATATGTAGGTGACTTTGTTTCTTCAGTAGAATGCAGAAAAAGATTTTTAACACAAACCATTGCAGTCTGTCAGTCATATAATAGAAGTGAATGGGAGGTGTAAAGACACAAAACAATCAGTCTGTGCAAGAAACTGATGAGTATTTAAATAGTTTTTTACCTTTGAATCCCCGCAATGTCCGAACTGCCCTGAGCGCGTTCTCAACAGCGGCGTGTGATGCGTCTTCTTCTTGCTTTATGGCGGAACACAGACTTATAAGTGCATTACCGCCACCTATCTCTCAAGTAGGCCATTGACACTCCTTATTGAGTTTATATATAGAGTGTCTATGGACATTGCGGTGAATCAGAGGTAAAAAAAAATAATATATATAAATACTGTTCAGTTTCTTGCACATACAAATTGTTACTTGTCTTTACAAATTGATGTCTCGTCTCGAGCCGCAGAGTCTAATTTGGTTTTGTTTGTGTATGTTTTTTTGACTCTCTATTATATGACCATTCCCATTCACTTCTATTATATGACTGACAGACTGCAACAGTTTGAGTTAAAAATCCACGTTTTATTTCTACTGAAGAAACAAAGTCACCTACATCTTGGATGCACTGGGGGTAAGCAGATAAACATCACATTTTTGGGTGAACTATCCCTTTAATTAATTTTTTTTCTAAAATTATGAATGGATAAGTTGCTTCAGAACAGCAAGTGTTCATCTTGAAATATTTATAACAATATAAAAGTTATTGTTATGTTTACTTTATGAAATTCATTAGATTTCACAGCAAAAAACATGAACGATGACCTGAAGGGGAAAATCATTTGAATTATACTAATTAGAATTATACTTTGAGTTAAAGGCAGGGTAGGTAATAAATTATAAACAACTTTCTTCCAAATTCATTTAAACTTTCTATATATATCAATGCATAATTAAAATGTAAGTACTAAAAAGATAAAAAGAGTATAAAAATCGAGTGACTCAAGACCGTTTAATCTGTATTAAACACAGCTCATTATTTCCATTCGGGACGAAACATAGGATTGGCTTAGGCGACTGTCACTCTCTCGCAACCATGGCAACCACACTTTTGCCACACATGACCTGCCCACTTGCGCGCGTACGTTTGATTTGAGGAATTCAAGAGGCATGGATCCTAGGAATACCAAAACAATTGTAGAGAAACAGCAAGCAAAATTCACAGTACCGGCCTATGCAGTTAGTGAAGGCAAACCAGGCAAAAAAAGGAAGACAGTAACAGTACAAGAAAAGGCAATGAACAAAAAGTCTTTGGATAAACAAAGAAATAAAACGTGAGTTAATATCGGCGTGGCTTTCCAGCGATGCGAGAACTGAGGGAACTCAAGGGGCTGAAAAGTGACTCCTTGATGGCTTTATTTCTGCTGGACAGGTAAATCTTTATTTTTGTATTTTGATCATACATATTTTTTTGTTTATTTTTTCATGAAGCATGTGCCATTAGCACACGTAGCTGCATAATATAGCTTACATAACATTACTTAGCGAGCCGTAGTAGAGACGATAAATAATCTATAGGCCTAGCTCAAGATGATAGCTATAGCGTGGCTTTGGAAGGAGCCCAGAAGGGAGGGGGTGGAGTGAATGGAAATAATGAGCTGTCTTTAAAACAGTCGTGAGAGGTCTACAGACACTCGATTTTTATACTTTCTTTTTCAGAGTACTTACATTTTAATTATGTATTGATATATAAATAAAATTTAAACAAATTTGGAAAAAAAGTTTTTTATATATTTTTTACCTACCCTGCCTTTAACTTAATAATAAAAAATAAAAATAAAATTATGGCAAGGAAAGATTATCTCAGGTTGTAAAATATCATGTGGTGTGACTCCTTAAAAACTGACTATGATATCTATGAACTAATAATATTTAAAAACGTTTTGCGTAGTAAAGTGTGTATGTGTAATTAAAGGTGTAAGCAAAACATGCTAGAACTTAATGGTTACATGTGACATTTTTTAGAGTCATTAGGTTAAAACTTCATGAACTTATAAATGCTGTCAAAGTCAAAATCATATGAATCCAACATGATTTATAAACCTGTCTTTATCGTGGACTCTTATTTCTCATTGACCCATGTACAACAGTTTTCTCTTCTTCTTTTGAAGCTCAAGGTTAGTAGTTCATAGCTGTTTAAAGATTTTGGAAGTACCAGACGCGAACTCTAGGGCACTATAATTTTCTTTTGCTATGTGTGAAGCTTTCAGCTATTTTAATTCTGTTCCATTCATGTATTATGACGTGACGTCCTGAAAACATCTTAACTGCTGAACCGGAGTCAGAGTTCTGGAGCATCAATTAATGCATACAGGGATGGATGCAGTTTGAGGGACAATAAAACACCATGATGGATGAGTCTCGGCCCTGTGACTTGGTGCGCACAGTTTGGCGTGTCTGTACTAGTGAGTTTCAGGCCTGTTCTTATGTGTTTTTATGTGTCCCCAGAGTCCATTTTGGCACTGAATCAGAGCTCGGCAACCAATCGCGTTTTACTCTTTGGGTGAAATGAACTACTCTCGTGGTGACCAGATGTGAAGACTGAGGAGATTGTAGACATAGTTCTCCTTTTTTGTAAGCTTATAAAAGTGATTTGATAGAAAGTGAGTGGGAATGGAAACGGTGTCCCTGTGGACAAACAGGGGAGCCAATCACAGCTTAGAGTGGAATCTCCAACACTATTATTTACGGCATTAGAGACTCTTCTGGGAGTCCTGTTCAGGAAAAAGAGCTTTCCAGAAATATGTTGAGGTTGTGGGGGCACTGGAGACTGTTGGGGTAAAGCTCTATATTTACTCTCTGAATGGTGGGACAAACCAAACCACTCTGCAAGTTTTGTGACCTAGAGTGGGATTCAGAAATCTGAGATTATGCTGGCAATCTTGAATTCAAAATTTAATTTAAATCTGTAAATAAAGTTTTAGAATTTTGATGAAAAAAAAAGTAAACAAAGAAACTTTATGGATTAACGTTAGAATGAATATAAATGCATGTACGTTATAATAAATATTTAAGATTCTTCTTTTGCTCACGCTTCCTGTGCCCTCGTAAACCAAATGGATACCAAAATACTAAACTGTGTTTAACTGAAATTTTAAACATGCATTTTTCCATGATGGAAAGAGGTAGTGTAAGGCGATAGAATATACCGTTTGTACAGTATAGAAAACCTTTACGTCTATGGAGAGTCCCCGTAAACCACATATGCGTGCGTGAGTGTGTGAGTATATGTGTGTGTGTTTGTGTGTGTGTGTGTGTGTGTGTGTGTGTGTGTGTGTGTGAGAGAGAGAGAGAGAGAGAGAGAGAGAGAGAGAGAGAGAATTAAAAAGCATGATACACGCTGATAGAAATATCATACAGCGCTCGCTGTTCCTGCCAGAGTTCAGTGAGTTTATCCTCTTGGTCAATGGTCCACATTCTCTGTGGCACTGCTGCCATCTTCATCTTTCTTCTGTGGTTTTCCTAGTTCGTGATTGGTCAACTTCCGATAGATCAACAAATCGGCTCGTTCAACCACACACGTCACAAATTCAAACCGATAGCTCACAAACTTTTCAGACATGTTTAAAAATGATCGGGAGGTCGGGAAGTGCTCGTAAGGCACTCTGCTTGGTTCATAATTTCTAGCACATGATACGAGCCGCGACCATATGAGCATACACGATTTCCACACAATAAAAAAAAAAATTGCATGTGAACTCGTACAACAGCAAAAATCGCACCGTGTACCTTTACCACCATGTCGTTCCAAACCCGTAAAAGCTTCGTTCGCCTTTGAAACACAATTTAAGATATTTTGGATGAAAACCGGGAGGCTTGTGACTGTCACATTAACTGCCATGTAAATTACACCGTCAAAGTCTAGAATAGTCCATCTGCCATCAGTGGTTCAACTCTAATGTTATGAAGCGACAAGAATACTTTTTAAACGTGAAAAAATATATATATTTCCGGATCACTATAGTGCAATTTTGGAGAATATCCACTGAACCCAAGCAGCATACGATCTTCTGTGTCAGCTGCGCAACAAGGATATGGTTTCTACGTGTATTTATGCTGTTATTTGAACAAAAACAGCCCATCCGTGCAGCGCGGATGACATTCTCCAAAATGGGGCTACAGTGATTCGGAGAGACACAGAGGAGATGAGTTGTTGAATAAAGTCATTATTTTTGTTAAGCTTCCAAGTTTTCATCCAAAATATCTTAAATTATGTTCAGAAGATGAACACATTTTAATAGGTTTGGAATGACATTTTACAGGGTAAAGTGATTCATTTTGGGGTGGAGTATCCCTTTAACTAGATTTTGCAGAGGCAGTAAGTTTGCAAGTAGCGTTAACATTGAAATGTACAGGGTTCTCTTAAGTCCAAGTTTACATCAGAATTGTGGACAAATTGTGAAATAAAAAGTTCGTATTTATTCATATTAATTTTTCTAATACAACATATCACTTAAATTGTTGTGCTGGTTATGTGTTTATAATAAAAAAAATAAAATAAAAACAAGGACATGAAGCAGTTTCACAGGTGGACTTTTGAAACTGTATGTCTGCTATTGAAAGCAAAACCACTGATTATCATTTAGTGCAGTTTAGTGTATTTAATCAGAACAAACAAGGGTATTTAAGGACAACTAGTGATCTGTGCCAGATAAAAAAAAAGAGAGGCATGTCAAGGTCCAAGATGAAAGTTTTATTCTCAGGAAACAGAAACTGAATATGGTTGAATGATTGCATATTCAATATCTGTAAATCGGAACAAATTAAATATAAAAGGCATCACTTACCTTTGAGAGGTTCTATAAATTAAAATATTGGTTCCAGGTTCATAAACTCATTGCACTATGGTACTGCTTGCAAATTGCACAATCATATTGCTTCCTGTCCGTATGTGGTTACAGATCCTTAGTTCACCGTATTTGTTTTTGCTGTAATTGCAGTTTGTTCTGTTGACGTTTTTGTGTGTTCGTGTGTGTGAGATGAGACTAGAGCATGTGGTCAAGCGCAGAGCACTCCAAGTTGTTGCTTGTTTTGATTTGATTATGGTATGTCTGGAGAGCTTTGCCGAAGGCTGCATAACGAAGTGATTTGACATTCCTTTTTGATTGTACAAGAATGCATGAACAAAGAGTTGTGCAAGAACAGAACAATGAAATCAAATGCTGTGGTGAATTTGTTGTTGCCCAAGACCTATGCAGATGTTGCAGTCAACTTAAAAATCTGCAATTTTCAACAGACCTTGTTATTGAAGGGTTAGTTCACCCAGATAGCAAAATTATGTAATTAATAACTTACCCTCATGTTGTTTCAAACCCTTAAGACCTCCGTTTATCTTTGTAACACAGTTTAAGATATTTTAGATTTAGTCCGAGAGCTCTCAGTCCCTCCATTGAAGCTGTGTGTACGGTCTACTGTCCATGTCCAGAAAGGTAAGAAAAACATCATCAAAGTAATCCATGTGACATCAGAGGGTCAGTTAGAATTTTTTGAATTTTTTGGTCCAAAAATAGCAAAAACGACGACTTTATTCAGCATTGTCTTCTCTTCCGTGTCTGTTGTGAGAGAGAGTTCTAAACAAAGCAGTCTGGATATCCGGTTCGCGAACTAATCATTCAGTTCAGCAAATCGAACTGAATCATTTTAAACGGTCGCATCTCTAATACGCATTAATCCACAAATGACTTAAGCTGTTAACTTTTTTAATGTGGCTGACACTCCCTCTGAGTTCAAAGAAACCAATATCCCGGAGTAATTCATTTGCTCAAACAGTACACTGACTGAACTGCTGTGAAGAGAGAACTGAAGATGAACACAAAGCCGAGCCAGATAACGAACAATAGATTGACTCGTTCACGAATGAAGAGCCGTTTCTATCAGGCGCATTCGATTCGTGAACCGAGGAGCTGATGATACTGCGCATGTGTGATTCAGCGTGAAGCAGACCGACACACAGAGCATCTGAACTGAACTGATTCTTTTAGTGATTGATTCCGAACTGATTCTGTGCTAATGTTATGAGCACGGGTAAACCGAAGGCTTGAATCAAGGGCAATCATCACAAATGACGCCATTACGTCGAGCGCAAAAGAACCGGTGAACCGTTTTCTTCAACCGGTTTATTGAGTCGAACTGTCCGAAAGAACTACTGGTGATCCGAAAACCGATGCAACCAGTTCTTGACTCATGAACGAGTCAGTCTATTGTTCGTTATCTGGCTCGGCTCAGTGTTCATCTTCAGTTCTCTCTTCACAGCAGTTCAGTCAGTGTACTGTTTGAGTAAATGAATTACTCCAGGATATTGGTTTGTCTGAACTCAGAGGGAGTGTCAGCCACATTAAAAAAGTTAACAGCCTAAGTCATTTGTGGATTAATGCGTACTGGAGACGTGAACCGTTTAAAACGATTCAGTTCGATTTGGTGAACTGGTTCAAGAAGATCTGGTTACATCGAATGATTCGTTCGCGAACCGGATATCACAAACTGCTTTGTTTTGTACTCTCTCTCACAACAGACACGGAAGAGAAGATGATGCTAAATAAAGTCGTTGTTTTTGCTATTTTTGGACCAAAATGTATTTTCGATGCTTTAAAATATTCAAACTGACCCTCTGATGTCACATGGACTACTTTGATGATGTTTTTCTTACCTTTCTGGACATGGACAGTATACCGTACACACAGCTTCAAATGAGGGACTAAGAGCTCTCTGACTAAATCTAAAATATCTTAAACTGTGTTCTGAAGATAAACAGAGGTTTTGCGGGTTTGAAACAACATGAGGGGAAGTTATTAATTAAATAATTTTACTATCTGGGTGAACTAACCCTTTATTAGAAAAAAAAATCTGCATTTTATCAAAGGGGGGGTGAAATGCTATTTCATGCATACTGAGTTTTTTACACTGTTAAAGAGTTGGATTCCCATGGTAAACATGGACAAAGTTTCAAAAATTAAGTTGTACGTTTGAAGGAGTATTTTTGTTCCCAAAATACACGTATATCGAGGCTGAGCACAGACATTTCACTGATCAGACCGATTCACTGATCAGAGCGAGAGCGTCGCGAAAAGTCACAAAAGAAGTGTGATTTTGGTTGCCAGGGCAAGACAACCCTGCACAGATTACCAAAAAAAAAACAGCATTAAGGGACCAGTGGATGGAGTTTATTTTTACAGAGCATCAACTGAGTTGTGCAAGTGTTTTTGTTTGTTCCCTGCATTTCAAAGATGCTTGTTTTACAAACAAGGCCCAGTTTGATGATGGATTTGCGTATCGTTTATTTCTTAAGGATGATGCATTCCCAACGAAAAAGGGTCACGATCGTGTGTTGGAACCGCAGGCGGTGAGTAAAACTGCCTAAAATATCTCTGCCTCCTTGTTAGTGCGTCCCCTCCCATGCCTGAGACCCGGGTTCGAGCCCCGCTCGGAGCGAGTCGTTGCTGCTGCTGCTCTCGTTCAATTTCAGCCTCGGGATCTGATTCTGGATCATAAATAAACGGCTGAATCTGACTGTAAGCCATGGTTTGTTTTGGATGATGGTTTTTCCCTCACGGTAATGTCACAGTTTCCACATGCTCTCAACGCAAAAGCCTACTGGCGCTCGTGATTCTTTAGCTCCGCCCACACGTCACACCTCCAGCTGGTCATGTTTTTCCGGGAAAAATTGGTACAGACTATCTTTCTCTTATGAATATAGTAAAACTAAAGACTTTTTGGAGTTATGAATTAAGTAACATAATATAAACTAGTGCTAGTTCTAGTCTCGTATAGCCAGAGTTTTGACTGCAGAAGGTATGGACTCCATGGCAGCTTTTATTGGCTAAGAATCACCCAAGAGGCTGTCTGACAGACATATAAAGGAACTAGTCACAGTTCGCTTTGTTCAGCATCATATTTAGGGGCATGAAAATTTAAAGTGTAAAGGGCTGTGCAGCCAATAAATCTATCATTCAAGAATGCTGTGTGAAAAAAAATATGAATAAATGTCTTCACACTTTTGAAAATCCAGCGTTTATCTGTGCAAGATTATGATTTTTGAACAAAGATGATTAAAACGTCTCCAGAATCTGCTTTTGAAGAAATATCGCAAATATTGCATCTGATTGCGCTAATAGTTTTAAAAACACACAAGGTTTACATATAAACATTGTTGGTTATGTCTAAAGTGAAAGTAAACGGTTAAAAGAAAGAAAAACTGATGTGTGCCTGTATATTAGACACGCGCAGGTCTTAAAGAGACAGCAGACTAATAGTGCTAAACGTGCTGTCATTAAAGGGATAGTTCACCCCGAAATTTTTATTCTGTTATTATTTACTCGCTTTCATATTGTACCAAACCTGTATTAATTTCTTTCTTGTACTGAACACAAAGAAGATATTTTGATGAAAGTGTGTTACCAGAGTTGCTGGACCCCATTGTCTTTAATAGTAGGGGAAAAAATCCTATGGAAGTGTCAGGGGAACAGCAACAGTTTGGAAACCCACATTCTTCAACATAACATTTACGTATGTTTAACCGAAGAAAAACTCAATCAGGTTTAAAACAACTTGAGAGCTGGCAAATGATATCAGACTTAACATTTTTTGGTGAACTAATATTAATAAAACAACAAAACACAAAGATAAAAATCACTCACTACTCTTGACTGAAGAACTTTAACATAGTTACTTTAGTATGAATCAATGTATAATTTATACAGTGTTTTATTTTTATATTTGTTCATTACATTTCTTAAATGATATGGATAATATACAATACATGAATATTAATCAGGTTGTGTGCATTCACTCAAACTGGTTTGCTGAAATCAGTTCAGGGACGATAAGAGGTGAGCGCCAGCCAATGAGATTGCCATTTGTGCATTAGTTCCTCCCACTACAGGAGAACCCAGCAGTTCTTAAAAGCTGAAGAATTCCAAAGGAACACCGTTATTTTGACAGGAAAATACAACAAAGAATATTGTTTACATGTAGCTTGTCAACTCTCTCTCTCTATCTCTCTGCATGAGCGAGACAAAGTGACGACAAGTTAGGCACCTTCACACTAGAGTTTGTGGTAACTTGCGTCAAATACAGGTGCACTGCGCATTGAGATGATCTGAAAAATAGCACAGATCACTTGATGGAGAGTGAAATTCTGAAGTGCTCAGTTAGTGTGTTCGGCGAGTGCTAAACTGAGCTATACTTATACTTACCTGTCACACACTGGCGAGTAAAATCTGAGAATTTATTAGCCATTGGCTAATATTAGACCTTATTTAGTCGCCCAGAGTGGAGATTTAGTCTCACATGCGAGTGATTTACTCGCAATGTAGAGGGTTGATTTATAATATGTGATTTTTTATTTTATTTTTAATAACAAGATAAAATAATGACAAATTTTATCGTCGCCCACT
This sequence comes from Carassius gibelio, assembly GCF_023724105.1. Classification (NCBI taxonomy): domain Eukaryota; kingdom Metazoa; phylum Chordata; class Actinopteri; order Cypriniformes; family Cyprinidae; genus Carassius; species Carassius gibelio. Next base: position 3,020,187 of record NC_068375.1, on the reverse strand, counting down.
TTGGCCTAAATATCTGCCATTTCTTTATTTTATATTTATATTTATTGTGAGGCTTTGTTTTTAAAACAGGGAAATTAGTTTGTCTATCCTGCTTAGAAAACTTGCTAAATATTAAAACAATCGTGATAAAGAATCATGATTTTCATTTTAAAAAAAAATCATGATATGAAATTTTTGCCACATTGCCAACACCTACTGACCAAAAACTTTTGAACAGTACTGCATCAATGTAACAACATTGACCATTTCCATTAAACCACCACTGACATTTTCAATGTGCACTTAAAGCTAATGCATTTAAATGATATGTTTGGGTCACCCCACGACTGCAGAGCTGGTGGGGGAAACGGTGGTAGAGCGAGACAGTATAAAAATGAGTCAAGTCTGTGTAATTGCATGAGTCGAAACCCATACATCTGGCTCATTTTCAAGCACTTCAGACAAGCTCTCAGTGTCAAAAAGAGAGTGATATCATCACTTCTTTAAAAACTAGCTGTTCGGTTTCAGTTCACACATGCAGATTTTATATAAACATGGTCGTCTATACCTGAATTGACATGAATTTCAGGAATAAATTGAGCTTAAGTGCAGTACTTTCACTGTTCACTGGCGATTCAAAGGTCACAGCAGTGCAAGAGAGAAAAGAAAATGCATTGCATTCCTAAGTGTATCTCGATCGCATACCTGATTGTCTCAGAATAGTCAAAGGTATGTTGTACCGCTGTGCGCTCTCTTTCCTCCTGCTTTGTCCAGGACTCTCTTGAAGAGGGCATCCAACTCAAATAATAATAGTATCTCTGTAAGCCTTTTGTGAGACTTCACTCTGCAGCATAATCTAAGCCACTCGGCTTGTAAACTAAGCCGGCTAATAGCCAGTTACCTTATCAAGGATTTGGACAGGAAAAGCGCACTCTTAGCACCTTTTTATTCTTATGAAGGCTTGAGAGACCACACAAGTCTACACAAGTGGCAAAATAAAGATCTGCCTTCCTCTGTATTGCATGCAATGCCACACACACTTACCCACACAATCACAAGGTCCAACCCCTGGTGTTCAGAAGTTAGTTTGGATAAAGAGTTAAGCCCTGAGGACAGAAGGATTTCCTCTTTTTAAACTGCAGCAATTAAATAGTACTTTAACATGCCACTGTGAGGCCAGCTGATTCATTTGTGTGCAGAGCCCTTTTCATTGGGGAATTCCACTCCACCGCAGTTACAGCAGTGGACACACTTACTTGCAATGAACTAATTAATTGTATTCTAAATATATTTGGCTTCTGAAATAAAGTGAGAGATTTACGCGAACCAAATAATGCTGATGCTTTGTTGCATTGTCATTGTTGTGTGTCCGGCTGTCTGCATGAAATGTGACGGTACATAGCTCATGTTGAGTCAGAATGAATGTTTTTTCTGCCTTTTAATATTCTTTTTTTTTTTTTTTTTTATAAGGATAATAGTTTTGAAACAGCCAATATTGCCACATAGATACACAGTGTTTAATGCATAACATAAAAAAAAAACCTGTTAAAAATTATCAAGGCATGTTTTTCAGACTGTATTTAATGCCCCTAAAGGGGACACGGCGATAAAAAAAATAAATAAATAAAATAAAAAGAAAAAACAGTAGTATCAACGCTTTTGCTATGCTTTCGGTTGCAAAACAGTTATATCTGTATCATAAGTATTATCTCTCAAAACATTTGTGTTCTCTGACAAAAAAAATTAAATATAGTTATCATTTCCATCATAAAACATTTGTGAGTGTAGAAAACGTTTCTCCGTGGAAAGCAAAAAAATTTCAAGAACTTGAAAGCAATAATAATTTTTTTTTAAACCTCCATGACCATGTCCTTTTATGGGCCCCATAATATTTCACAAATAACAGTGAAAATGTAAATGTAATAATTTTTACTTATGTGTTTGTGAGTGTGTGTGTGTGTGTGTGTGTGTGTGTGTGGGTGGGTGTGGGTGTGTGGGTGTATATATATACACATACACAAACACACACACACACTCACACACAACACTGCATAGGAATCAACAGCAATATTTATATACTTTACTTTTAGTAAAACATTTTAATATAGTTGATAATATACATTATTAAATGAACATTTTTGTAAACATTTTACACAATTTAATTGTCAGACGTTGGAAAATAACTATTTAAACCTAATTTAAATTGAAATAACATGAAGAAACAGAACAAAATGAGACCAACTAAATCCAGAAGAAATGCTTCTCCAAAATGCTTCAGAAAACCTGCAAAGCTACAGTACTGTTCAACATTTTGGCACTTGAGTAAAAATGCTGTAAAGTGAGGATGCAGTCAAAAATAGTGCCATAAATAGAGTTGATTAATTATCTTCTATTTAATTAAATAAATTGAATCAACATTTGGTGTGACCACACTATGCATTAAAAAAAGCTTTTGTCCTAGGTGCACTTGCACAGTATTTGTCAGGTAGCTTTGAAGGTAGGTTTCTTGAAATGTCTTGGAGACATTGCCACAGTTCTTCTGGACTCAGTCTGTCTCAGTTCATTCTGTTTCTTCATGTTATTTCAGACAGACTGATGATGGTGAGATCATCTCTCTGTGTTGAGCACTGGCTGCTGTCAGACTCCTTGTGCAAACAGAAATCTCACTGGATTATTACAATTAATGGGAAAAATAATGTTTGGAAATGTAAACTGATATTTACTACTGACACACTACATCAAAAGATTGATGTTAAACCATTTTTTTGTTGGTGGAAATACTAGTGGCCTAAGACTTCTACACAGTACTGTACATGTTGTTGTATTTTACTGCATAAAATAATTCATACTCTGAAAGTAGAAGTAGACTTTTTTTTTTTTTTTTTTTGCAACCAATATGCACCCACAAAATCCTGTTGGGACACTGAATGTAAAGGAAACACTGTAGGTTTGGCTGTCTCAATGTGAGTGTGCATGCCAGTTCACCTTACTACTTGTGTGAACCATGTAATGGTACGAAATAAATTTCCTCACACAAAGAGCAGCCTAGGGCCACTGACAATCTTAAGCCGCCCCTGCTGAGAGACTACAGTGAAACTGATCATTTACTCTATTCTTTTAATACAATATTTCCAGTTTTATCTACTTCAGTTCTCTTTTCTTCATACATCAACCAGCCCTCGTTTTCCGTAGACTTAGCATAAATGTATCGTCCCCTCTTCCAGCCCCTTTAAAGGTAACTTGTCTGTGAATTATATTATTCCTGTAGAGGCTAGCCTGTGAACTTCACGCCTGGTTGTGCATGATGCTAATTGTATAGATGATTGATCACTCCTCTTATGTAGTTGGAGCTGACGAAAAGATCCCTGAAAGGCTGAGAAAATTACAGCCCTCTCTGCCAACTGGTGAACACTGCCATGCCAACCCGCCCCGAGCAGCTCTACGCAAAACCACACTCAGTACATCTGGATGTAAGGCCGTCTTTACTGATTCAGATGAATAATACATGGGTGTAAATGGATGAAGCCATAATCATGCATTTAATAGGCATTAAATATAAATGTGTCAACACACCACTTGGAGCACTCTGAGTGCAGTCAGGCGGAACTGATCAGCAGTGACGTCTGCACCATTCCCCAACCCCTTTTTGCACGTTTAATGGACAGCTTTCCTATGACACAAGCCTGTACTGTGCATGCTAATGTGTAGATAGGAATGGATTACTTTTAAGATGTCCAGGAAGACTAATTTGGCATTCATAAAGGTGATCACCTCCGAATGTGAGCCTAGTGATTCGTTATGTGGCTTCAAATGATCGTGAGCAGCATAGTGCAATACATGACCACTGATGCCTGCATGCTTTGGCTAGACATATGCCTACTTTGGCCTGCTGTTTTTGTAGTAGGCCTACTTCCACATCTGATTTGTGGTGTGCTTTTGTAAGTGAGCCAGTGGATTAAACTTAATTGAACTCAGATTAGGTGGCATTGACCTACAGTAGTGGAACTTTTATTAAAGCAGAGGCCTACGTTTTTTAAAAACAAGCTCTTTTTGCACTTACTCTATAGCTGACTTATCTCATCATGAAACTCCCTGACCACTTTTCCCCTTCTGTACAGCCAAAAAGCCAGCCAAATATTTTCATAGGAAATAATGAAATTCCTGAAATTATTAGGAGGGAAACCTTATATCATTTGTTTTCCTTAGATTTGTCCCCTGAGCTGGCTTCCACAGTTTCACAAGCCAAGTCTTTTGATACTGCCCAACTGTTTATTTTTATTTTTATTTTATTTTGTTTTTAAGAAAAGACGTTAGTCCAAGTATTGCAGTACATAGGTTCACTTTGGTGATGCTTAAATGCAATATTACAGATATACCAGTAACATTCATGCTTATAAGTCAAAAAGTGAATGGTTCTTTTCTGTGATCATAACAGTACCGTTCCTTGTAAGAATATCTATTCTATTTGGAGTTGTTTTCTGAATATGTGTGGAATGAAGCAGGTAATTTGAGATCTGTACCACACAAGATGTTTCCACGCTGTGCTGCATCTCATTGGCAGCTGTGTTGGCTTGTAACGTCACCACCACAACTAATCATCAGTGTTCTGCCTAGAGAACATCAGACCCTCTGCCATGTTTGTTCATATTTGTGCATCAAAATCAAGTTTTTGTCTTTTTTTCATACATATAATGACTTGATGAATTTTTTTTTATGTTTTAAAAAAAAAAAATAATCTTGTGTTTTTAATCTTCAGTTATTAAGAATAGTAGAATGATTTCATAGATATTATGTGACACTGAAGACTGGAGTAATGCCATTTAATGCTGAAAATGCAGTTTAAATGGCATTTTAAAATATGTACGAAATCTAGTTTTAAATTGTATGAACATTTCATAATATCATTGTTTTTACTATGCAGCCTGCAAATGCAGTAAGCATAAGAGACTTCTTGCAAGAACTTTTAATTCAATATAACTGTCCCACTGCTGCTCAACCAACAGCCACGGTATATAAGGCTTATGAGAAAATAAATACCAGGAAATGATCATCCTGTCTCCTAGACCCGTGTCTTCCTTAGAAGGTTAATACATCAAGAACAACTACAAAGTAATTCATACATTTTCATAATGTCTCCGCTAAGCCAGGGTTTAGCAGCATGGCAACAGATACCATCTTTGATTGATTCTCCCGGTGAACTGGCTAACAGATGTTGCTCTTAAGATGAGGAATGAGACCTGGCTGTTTTGTTTTGTTTTGTTTTTTTTTTCCTCAATGAATAATGGAGGTGGGTGTCAAAAGGGGAAATGTTTTAAGAGAATTAAGCGTGGCCTCCCGTAAAGACAGAGGAGGTTAGAAGAGAGGCGATATGAAATACTAGACGTCTGCACAAATATGAATATATGCATGCTTACATGCTGTTGTACTTATGGAAATGTGCGTCTTCCGCAAGCCAGCATTCATCACTCCAGAGAGGATTGTCTTTGCCTGTCTTGCATGACAGTTATCACTGCAGGGGAAAGGCTTGGATGGGAATAACATGCCCAGTGTGTTTGAGGTTAAATAATAAGCATTTTAAGGGGGCCGTGTTTGGAACTATCCAAATGACACAATGCATTCCTAACTAGACAGGGCCAGTGACCTCTGACCTCAGCTCTGGTTGCAGAGCGGGGCTCAGGTTTCCTTCCAAATACAAGCCCTGTGTGACAGCCTCACTACAGCAAGTATCCCAGAGTGCAGTCTGGACGATGGGGCGGGGCGACACGTTGGGGCGGAGCGACACGTGTCGCCCCGCCCACCTCAGCGGTTATTGGTTTATGATTAAGATGAGCTTATTGGTGTACAGATGAGTGACGATTTTACAGCTTATTGGTATAGAGAATTATGACGCTATTTAGCAGGATTGGAATGCGGAAGTAGACACTCAGATGAATGAACTTTTAATATAAATTAAAAAGTGAATATAAATGTTGTGTTTTTGCATTTATTGTTGCATTTCCACAACATCCCGTATAAATACAAAGAGTTTTGGATTACGACGAACAGAATAGAAATATATGGTCTACTCCCTCAATGGCTGTAGTGTAGACGCTACCTCGGCATTACTCGCTGGTTTGAAAATGACACGGCAATATTATGCGAAGTATGGTTATGTAGATAGTCATGGAGTACCTTGATTTATATATTCAAATTATATATACATACATATATATATATATATATATGTGTGTGTGTGTGTGTATGTGTGTATATATATATATATATATATATATATATGTGTGTGTGTGTGTGTGTGTGTGTGTGTGTGTGTGTGTGTGTGTGTGTGTGTGTGTGTGTGTGTGTGTGTGTGTGTGTAACAAATTGTCACCAGTCTCTGAACGTCACCAATAATATTCTGAACATTCCCTTGGCCCCTACGAAAATTTACCATGGTTCTGCTACAGTAACTATAGTAAAACTATGGTGTTTTTATAATTACAGCTCACAGTAATTAATATGCCAACAAATATTTTTACTACAATAAATCCATGGTTACTTTTTGCAAGGAAGGAACTATACAGGTTCTAAAGAACTTGCCCAAAAACACTTGTTACTTTCTGTTATTTGTTTTCTGAACTGCACCACTGAAAACCTCATTAATCCTCACAATCCTGTCACAACTAAATTAAGAATCCATTATGAGCAATGCATAGCAAATGATGTTATCATCAAATATGAGAAACCTTAAAGAATGATAGACTGATGTAAATGACTGAAACCTGTTGTCATGCACGTGTTTTCCATAGCTTTTTTATTAAAACATTAAACACTGCAAAGTTTAACTTTAAATGACATCAATTAATACATCAAAACCAGTTGATCTCAGTCCATTCTCTATTTCCCTTCAATTAACTTAACACACAAATGTTTTTCATGCCGCAAAAAAAAAAAAAACAGTCCTTGGAAGAAAATCCTGTATAAACAAAAGCCCAGAAGATCACCACGCCGGTCTCTTCCCTGTACCCAGTGGGTTAAACTTGAAAAGGGCTCCGCACTGCAAGCGTTCCCTGATGCTGTACATCCGTCTGAACTCGTTCCAGTCAGGAGACAGGAGGACAATTCTTCCAGTTGGCCACAACTTATAGTGTAAAGACAAAATACATGAAAGATAATAATAATAATTCAAAAAAAGTTTAACAGCCTTCTACTACAAAATTCAATTGGAGAATGAGCATTAAACGGGAAAATCTTACTGTCTAGCCAGGCAAACTGTGCCGCTTTCCGAAAAACTTCGGAGCACATCCCTAAACCATCTGCAAACCAGAGAAAGTGTCAAATATGGAGAGTCACCCGCCAACAAAATAACTTCCCTGAGGATTTCCAGGGGAAGCTGTTGAATCAAAAACATACATAGGTTTATTTATACATGTATATAAAAGTTATTAAACATTATATAAACACTGAATACAGACAACCGTGCTTTAAAACTCTCATTAAAAACTATAGATTGTAGTCACAACTGCATACTCATTCTTTTATAATAACACTAATAAAATGTTAATATATACAGTACTGTGCAGAAGTATTAGGCATGTTAGTATGTTCACATTGAAAAAAAAACTGTTTTAAGACAATTATTTATATCTTTTGCTGTGTGTCAGTAGGATATATTAGTTTACATTTCCACACATTCATTTTGCCATTAATTGTAATAATCCAGTGAGATATTTGTATATATTTGTATGCATGATCCACATGAAGATCTTTTACATTGAATATAAATATTTCTGTCTTATATGGTGAACAAAATCCACATTAGATCGCAAACAGAAGTTATTTAAAAAACTCGCTGAAAATGAATTAAGCTGAAATGATTTTAAATGTCTTTGATGCTGATGTTAACTGATAGCTATATTTTAAATAATCCACAGTGCTGACCAATATAGTACTTGTACATAATACCAATTTCACATCTGAACAACTATGTAGCTGTAATAACTAAAATACCTCTGCATGTACACACATATGTAATTATTAGTTCTTAATGAATGTATGTGCACAAATAACCTGCTTTGCTGGACTCTGCCTGAAGACATGGTGAATGGTGAAGTTCCTCCCCTCAGTGGTTGAGCTCTAAAAGAACAAATGTCAAGAGGTAGGTATATTGCTAGATATAGTACAGAGTAATGTTTCATGTAGCAACATTCAAACAGCTACATACATTTGCGGAGTAAAGCTGTCCAGGAGAACAGAACACCACCACCTCCTGATCATGTCATCCTGAAAAATAATAATAATAATAATATACACACAAAAATCATGCATGTCTGTTCAAATAACTTGACAAATGTGATGCCATACCTCTGTAAAATCGAACCTATGAACTAAAGCCATGTACAGAGTGTACTGTTACAATCCACAAAGAACAATAAAATGAGCAATTTATAACAATTATTAACAATAATTATTCAAATTGAACGTACCATGGATAAATAAATGATCGAACATCGCATTTCATATTATAAAGATATTTACACAACCACTTTTACTCACCTCAAGCAATCAACGGAATAGCGTTATTACTCTGCTGCTGTAGTTGCCACCGTTCTGTTTGTTTCAACGACACGTGTCGCTCCCCCTCGAAGTGTCGCCCCGCCCCATCGTCCAGACTGCACTCTGGGGTTACTCCACTACAGCCGTTAAATTACAAACACTGCTTCTCCTGACAAATATTTGCACACACACACACACACGTGCTCTTTGTGTACATTCTGTTTTCTCATCTATCTTGAGTGATATATTTAATTAATTTATTACTTCAATGTGTTGAAATTATATTCACACTTAAATGAAATGTTTAGAGAGTCAAGTAAACAATATGCACCACTTGTAAATCCAGTGATTCATATAGATATAGGTTTTCCTATTTGAGACAATTCTGACTCACAAGCTATCAGTTTGATTCCATTTCATTTGGGTATATTTCAGTAATGATCATTATTAAAAGAGGTGGCTAATAAATGTGCTCATTTGATCAAATTCAATACAGACCGTAATCTCAACTATGGTTTATTTTGCTGTTGCACTAAAGTTTCAACATTGAGGGAGCTGTAAAAATGAATGAAAGAAAATCCTAACAAGAAAACCCTAACCTAGTATATTGCAAACCCAATAATTGTAAAAATAAGCAACAGAGTCTGAACGAGAGCAGCAGCAGCAACGACTCACTCCGAGCGGGGCTCGAACCCGGGTCTCCGGCATGGGAGGGGACGCACTAACAAGGAGGCAGAGATATTTTAAGCAGTTTTACTCACCGCCTGCGGTTCCAACACACGATCGTGACCCTTTTTCGTTGGGATTGCATCATCCTTAAGAAATAAACGATATGCAAATCCGTCGTCAAACTGGGCCTTGTTTGTAAAACAAGCATCTTCGAAATGCAGGGAACAAACACAAACACTTGCACAACTCCGTTGATGCTCTGTAAAAATAAACTCCATACACTGGTCCCTTAATGCTGTTTTTTTTTTGGTAATCTGTGCAGGGTTGTCTTGCCCTGGCAACCAAAAACACACTTCTTTTGTGACTTTTCGCGACGCTCTCGCTCTGATCAGTGAATGTCTGTGCTCTCAGTGCTCTGCTATACGGGAGCGTGCGCTCTTCCGGCAGAAGTGCCCTTAGCACCCATATAAGGAAATTCCGCTCCATCTAACGTCACACAGAGCCATACTCGAAAAAAACTTTCCGAAACTTGTGACAAACCGGAAGGAGTCTTTTGGGAACAGAAATACTCCTTCAAACGTACAACTTAATTTTTGAAACTTTGTCCATGTTTAGCATGGGAATCCAACTCTTTAACAGTGTAAAAAACTCAGAATGCATGAAATAGCATTTCACCCCCCCCCCCCCTCCCCTTTAAAAAATTTATATTTGATTGTAAGGTTTTATGCATACATTTTGAATATTTGGCGTGTTAATAAGTCTTTCTTGTTCTGTAGGGCTTACATGAATGTGAAGGAGCTGAAAGAGGTTTTGAATTTGGATGGATCTACACACTTGAACATCTTCTTTGCTAACTCTTCTGATGAAGACATGGCTGGCGTGGGCACTTGGCCCTGGGATAAAGAAGCTTTAACGCATTTAGGTAAATAAATATTTGCACCACTACAATGTAGATAACAACCTTTGGGTTAACATTATTTATATTGTAGTTTTAAAGCATTTTAAGAGCATTGTATATCAACTTTCATTGTCATCAGAAAAAAAAAAAAACACATTAAGCAGGTATCAAAAAAATCATGCTTATAATACCTGTTCTCGCTCTGTCTTCTTTTGAGGTGGGATTGTTTTAAACCCTTCATTTTATGGTACATTTGGCCACACTCACACCATGATCCATGAGATTGGCCACAGCCTTGGACTGTACCATGTCTTCAGGGGAATCTCAGAAGTGGAGTCCTGTAACGATGCCTGCTTAGAGACTGAGCCTTCTCTTGAGACAGGAGATCTGTGTGTAGATACCAATCCCACACCCAAGTACAAGTACTGTAGAGATCCTGAGCCAGGCAACGACACCTGCGGCAGACGTCATTTCATAAACACCCCCTTCAACAATTACATGAGCTATGCTGGTGAGACATATATCAGCTCTAAATGTCTGCTGAGTAGAAGCCTTCTGCAGACACTTTATTTTATTTTTTTAGCATTTTCTGTGCTGACTTGGATCTGTGAAATGTATTTAAAATTAGTATAACATCTGAGATTTCTTTGTTCATTTTATTCCCATAAAGATGATGGCTGCACAGATTCCTTCACGCTGAACCAGGTGGCCCGGATGCACTGTTACCTGGATCTGATCTACCAGTCTTGGAGACCTGGAAGTAAACCAGCTCCTGTTCCTTTAACTCCACGAGTTACGGCCCAGGATCAAGAGTCTGTTACACTAGAGTGGTTCCCTGCCCTCACCGGCCATTACTCAGACAGGTGAAAAGGACTAGGAGCCAAAGCTATTCCTAGATAGGTTATTAATTTGTTTTATTAATCAAGAAATGATTTATTAATTCAAAATTTATACAATTATTAAATATGTATTCAAATGTTATCACCTGATTTCCACCATAATTAAAAAATGTAACATTCATTAAAATTGTGAAACCCTAAAAGTGACATCATTTGTATTGTAAGTTATTGAAGAAAAAAAACAGAAATAAAAAGAGTTAAAATGTATTAAGAAAAGCCAATCAAGAGGTTGTTGTGGTGTTGCTGTGTCTAAGTTGCTACCTTGGCTGTCTGTTGATTTCCTAGAGAAGTGGGATCAGTTTGTGACAGATGTACTGAAATTGGGGTGCTGCTGCAGTATGCCTCAAACTCCTCTTCTCCCAGACCTTGTGCTCCCTCTGGCTACTGGAGCCCTCGTGAAGCAGAAGGTAAGACTCAATAATGCTGATGAATCCTTAGTCTAAAATATTGCACATAAACCTGATGTATATGCATTCTTGGTTTGATTCATATGCACTTTTAAGGTCAGGTTTTTGTAAAAGCAGACTGACCAGAGGTGCATTTTCAAAAGCATTGTTAACCAACTGTGGTTGCAAGTTCCATTGCTAACAAAATGGCAAGAAACAAAAAGCAGTGATGTAGTACTTACAGGAGCATCTCAGTAAATTAGAATGTCATGGAAAAGTTCCTTTATTTCAGTAATTCAACTCAAATTGTTAAACTTGTGTATTAAATTAATTAAATGCACACAAACTTAAGTAGTTCTTTTAATTGTAAGTAATTTTGGCTCACATTTAACAAAAACCACCAATTCACTATATCAACAAATTAGAATATGATGACATGCCAATCAGCTAATCAACTCAAAACACCTGCAAAGGTTTCTCTGAGCCTTCAAAATGGTGTCTCAGTTTGGTTCACTAGGCTACACAATCATTGGGAAGACTACTGACCTGACAGTTGTCCAGGAAACAATCATTGACACCCTTCACAAGGAGGGTAAGACACACACATTCATTGCCAAAGAAGCTGGCTCTTCAGAGTGCTGTTATCAAAAAAATAAAAAAATAAATAATAATTATTATTAAAAATGTATGCATTTAGAAGACACTTTTATCCAAAGCAACTTACAGTGCATTCAGGCTAAACAATTTTACCTAACATGAGTTCCCTGGGAATCGAACCCACAACCTTCTGGTGTTAACACAATGCTCTACCACTTGAGCCACAGGAACACATATCCAAGCATGTTTACATAAAGTTGAGTGGAAAGAAAAAGTGTGGAATAAAAAGATTCAGAACCAACCGAGAGAACCACAGCCTTATGGGGACTGTCAAGCTAAACTGATTTAAGAATTTGAGTGAACTTCACAAGGAATGGACTTAGGCTGGGATCAAGGTATCAAGAGCCACCACATACAGACGTGTCAAGGAATTTGCTGGATCACAGACAACCTCAGAGGTGTCTTACCTGGGCTAAGGAGAAGAAGAACTGCACTGTTATCCAGTGGTCCAAAGTTCTCTTTTCAGATGAGAGCAAGTTTTGTATTTCATTTGGAAACCAAGGTCCTAGAGTCTGGAGGAAAAGTGGAGAAAGCTCATAGCCCAAGTTGCTTGAAGTCCAGTGTTAAGTTTCCACAGTCTGTGATGGTTTCGGTTGCACTGTCATCTGCTGGTGTTGGTTTATAGTGTTTATTTTTTAATCCAAAGTAAAGCACCCGTTTATCAAGAAATGTTGGAGCACTTCATGCTTCCTTCTGCTGACCAGCTTTTTGAAGAGGCTGATTTCATTTTCCAGCATGATTTGGCACCTGCCCACACTACCAAAAGCACCAAAAGTTGGTTAAATGACCATGGTGTTGATGTGCTTGACTGACCAGCAAACTCACCAGACCTGAACCCCAGAGAATCTATGGTGTATTGTCAAGAGGAAAATGAGAAACAAGAGACCAAAAAAAAAATGCAGATGAGCTAAAGGCCACTGTCAAAGAAACCTGTGATTCCAGATCACCTCAGCAGTGCCACAAACTGATCACCTCCATGTCATGCCGAATTGAGGCAGTAATTAAAGCAAAAGGAGCCCTTACCAAGTATCGAGTACATGTACAGTAGATGAACATACTTTCCAGAAGGCCAATAGTTCACTAAAAATGTTTTTTATTGGTCTCTAATTAGTTAAGATAGTGGGTTTTTGTTAAATATGAGCCCAAATCATCACAATTAAAATAATCAAATCAATAATCAATTGGTCCATAGAGCTTTGTGCACATTAATATTTTTACCACGGGGAATGAGTCATGTTTTCCAGTGCTGTATCAATGATCTTGCCCTCGTAGTTCAACCTTTGATCTGGTATCACAGAACGAAGCCAAACTGCCATGGCAGGTTATTCTTATTGAAATTCTGAGGAATCAATTTTTTATCCAGTTATTTTATGTATAAAGTGTATAAAAGAGTGTAAAGTATCTGTGTTATTTACCCTACTTACTCAATCGCTGAAGAAGCACTAGCTAGGTCCTAACGGCCATGACACATGCCCACTATTTTAGCTCAAACTATAAAAGCTCTTGAAAAAATGACATTGAAATGTTGAGAACAACTTCAGAGACCTACATTCCAGAGGCCAGCTATTTTTCTGTGTAATTACTTAATCACTTCATTTGTGTTGCTTTTTAAATGGGTGAGTCAGACTTGTGGCGGGCAGAGCCGTAAGGGCATGCTTGTATCCCTCAAAGCCAAGTCGGCCCAGCAGTTGCTACACGCAGTCAGCTGAGAAGGCATGCCCAGGCTTGCCATGGCCACAGCGCTTTAACTATGCTTTGCATTTGGATGGCTTCACTGGTGTACTTCATTGCCTGGGCCATCTTTCCACTGTTTACAATCGGATACAAAACCTGACTTTGACGACCTGCAGCTGGCTCAAACCTCTGCCCTTCACCGCTCTCAGAAAATCACTTGCCTGCAGTCCTTACCTCATCCAATGAATGCTCCCTGTCCTCAGTCATCTAGGTTAAAAAAACAAACAAAAAAAGCCTTTTTTTTTTCCTCCTGTTCAGATGTCCTTAGTTGGCTTTTTGGAAATGAGCATTATGGCAGTGATGCCCTTATCGTGTTGCTAGAATTCAATAAAAGAACAACACAGGCACAACAAATAGATGGATGTGAGAGTGCTGTGCAAAGTAAGCCCGATTTGCTACGCAAATTACTCTGCGGTTTCTTGTGTCCATAAGAAAGATCCAACAGTTGATTGAAAACATGAAAAAGATTAGAATAAATGTGTCACAAAACCAGGAATGCTAGGAATGACTTGTGTCTCCGTCCCACTTTTACCAATTTTTTTTATTATCATTATTATTTTTTTAATCTGAAAATGTTAATCTTTTCTTTTTTTATCTTTTTTGTTTGCTTTGTGAGTTTGATTCATTTGGTGAGAAAATTTTGATATAATTTATCAGTTTTGTTTTGTAAAGTCCAGTTCTGCTTGATGGCTCACAATGGCCTATTTCTGGCTTTGTCCTTTCCCCCTTATCCATCTAATATTTCTTCTAATATTCCCTTGATCAGCAGCTGAGGTACATGGGGGGATCTATTTGGGAGACATTTAGCAAAAATTTTTGCATTTGATACTGCAAAAATGCATCTAGTTTCAGAACATCCCAGTTTGCTTTGGCCATCTAATTGATCAACAAATATCCCTAGAACAACGGTGATATCCGAGTCAGATGTGCGAGGGAGGTTACCCAGATGCTTGGCTGAGGTCAACCAAATAAACAACACTTTTGGCCAATGCTTTTTTTCCATTTGTCATTTAACTTGTAGTCAGACTAAAATGATGCTTGACTGAGGTCAACCAAAATAAACGTGAAAGAAGCTTTTACCTCACCTTATTTTTAAATTCGTCGTGCAACAATTCAGACCAAAGACCAGCATTTTAAAAGCAATAGTGGTTTCAAAATGGGATGCTTGAGCCACACTTAAAATGTATAAATGCCATTTAAATTAAATTAAATTAAGGAAATTACAAAGAAAAATACACATTTTTTTATGCAAAACAGAAAAAGATGCTTTGTAGTCCCCTCCCCCTTCTTTCTTTCTTTATTTCTTTCTCTTTTTTATTTTTCTCATCACAACATGAACAATCATATTTGTTTTGAAATATTTAAGCTAAATATAGCAACTTTATTCTGCAAGACAACAAAGGAGGATAGAATTAAATAAATAATATTCTACAAAAGCTCATCATTATAATATAAATTTATGAATTATCTTTACTTAGTATAGACGCGAGCTTGTAGCTGTTGGCCACTGCTGTAGGTCTCTTTTAAGCAGATTTTCCGTCAGAGTTTCAGTGGGGCCTCCCTGTCAAGCTCACCCACTCTCCGGGACCCTCCCCCTTCTGCTGCCTCACAATGACCTCTTGACAGTTTCTAAAAAGGAAAAACTGGGCCCAGGGCCAGAATTCTCCCCATGACCTCATGCCGTCTCAACGAAGAACATCATTTTGCTCTCTTATAATCTGTTTGTTTGTTTTTGAAATGCCATTCATTAATCCAAGAACCCAATAATTGTATGTAATAGTCATTGCAATTGATATTGTTCAGGGCAATTTCTACAGTCTTTTATGTTCATCTGCAAATAATTAGCAGTGCTTGCTATGGCAAACATGGGTAATGCTATTGGTCAAACTTAGGTTTAAGGGTTTAACCGCATTGCAATACCCTGTAAAGCATGCTAGCATCCTAGCGGCATCAATGTGCCCCTCTTATTTTTATAGGAACAGTCCTGATTTTCATCCTCTGCTGTCCTCCTTAGGTCCACCAAACATAGAATGATTCTGTGGAATGATTGACTCATTTAGAGTCATTTGTTTGTTAATTGGACAACACTGGTCATGCGGTGTGTGTTTAAGTTACTAAAAACAATCAGTTGATAAGTGTCATCTGTGTGTGAATCAGACAACACTGGTGCTCTATGTTGTGCACAGGACATTTATATGGAAAAAAAAATGTTTCCGATTAATAGCTTAGAGAAAAGTGTCTTTGTTTCCATCCTTTGCTGACCTCCTTAGGTCCATTAGACAAAGAAAGATTCAGTAGAATGATTGACTCATTTAGAGTCATTTGTTTTTTAATTGGAATACACAGCTACACTAAAAAGAATCAGCGAGTCTTGTGTGCGTCTTTAAAAAAGCTGGGCCTAGTGAACATCCATTATTTCTTTTTGGCAATATTACCATTGTTCATACTTTAAGGGTTTAAGGGTTTTCAACTGCATAGCAATACTCAAGCACGCTAACATCCTGGCAGCAATAAATTTACCCCTCTCATTTTCATAATCTCACAGTGTCTAAGGGAAAATAACAAGACATTAACTTCTGCTAAGTTTTAAACATGTTGACTAGAGGAAAAGTCTTGTTGTTTTTTTTTGCTGTCCTCTTTAGGTCCACCAGATGTAGAGCAGGCCTGTGAAGCGAGCGTCAGCACTTGGAGCCCCAACGCTGGTCTAGACTCAAGTAGTGTTGGTTCAGCGATGTGCCCACCCCAGGGCTGTATGCTGCAGCTGGAGTTTGCCTATCCACTGGTGCCTGACTCCCTCACAGTTTGGGTCACCTTCTTCTCTCCGGAGGAGACTGGACTTCCTGCAGTTCACGACATCCTTTTGCTGACCCTCAGTGGCAACAACATCTCACTGGGTCCACAGTATGTGTTCTGTGACACACCATTGACGCTCAAACTCAATGTGAAGGAGGTGGTGTATGGGGTGCAGTTCTTCACCATGGAGCAGCACTTGGAAATCGATGCCACATTGCTCGCCTCAAAGCCAGACAATCCCCTGTGCCGGTCGTGTCATCCTCTACGCTATAGACTGATTCGTCAGCCACCATTCACACATTCACCACATGGGCTGATCCTTCAGGAACCCACTCTGAGATATGTGGACAGGTAAGGATTAGGGGTGCATATATTATTTATATACAACAGTAGTTTTTAGCAATATTTGTGAATTAACGTTTCATTGTAGTTAAATTTAAGTATAATTTTGTTAATTGTTTTTCCGTTTTCGTTTTGATTTTATTTAATTTAATTTAAATTTATTTTATTTCTAGTTCATATTTTAAATAAAATGTTTGAATAGTTTTAGTTCTAGTTTAGGTTAATACAACATCCAACATGCCTCAAACATAGCCTGATACGATTACATTTAATTAGATTGAGAGGCCTGTGATCAATATAATAATAATACAATATTTTACTATTTGTGTCTATTTTACACAATCAGTTAAATCTATATTACCTCACCAGAGCAACCAAAATACATTTCATTTAATTTAACCTATTTATCATTCGTCTCCCTAACCCTAACCCTATCTCAGTTTGAACACTCCCGACTTAAAATACACTTTAGTGTTATATAGAATAACTAATATAGAAAAATAAATGAAAAAAGTTGCACAAGATTATGAATCACAGGACATAATTGTCTTGTGGAATGAGATAAACTATGATAACAGTAACTTGAGTTTTGAGGCTTCGGCATCATGATTGTGTGGCACTTGTACAGTTTAAAAGAGAATACACACTTTGGCAGGAATACGTATGGGTAGTCATGGGCAATGTGTAGAAATATGGCTAACATCAAAAATAAATATTCAAAAGTTCATCTTAAAAATATTTAAGGCATTGCATTGATACACTGTATTGTTAGTTATTTGATTGATGTATCAAAACACATCAATGTATTGTTACACCCCCAGTAAGAATGAAATATTAGTTTTTCTTTTATAAAAGTTTTTACTGGCAAACCCTTAAATAGGCTTTGAAAGGTTTTTTTTTTTTTTTTTTTTGTCAACATAACTGACAACATAAACAAATTATGTCAATTTATATGGCACTAACACTATTCAAGATTTCTAGGAAATTTCTAGGAATGCTGGAATCATACATAGGAATACTTGTCTTTGCTTTAGCCATATGTTGATGAGCTTTGACATTGTATGAACGTCTCTTAGGTACTATATGTGTGGTCTTCAAACATATCCTTTACTCCTTGGGCTGGGTGTTGAGGTCAGCTCTAATAATTTCACAGCCAGCTTGTTATCATCTGAGAGATATATGCTGAAGTGCTTCCAGGCAGTTTAACTTCATGGGATACTCATAAATTCTGAGAGGCCACAAAACAGTTGGAGAGTGTTTGAAGAGCCTCTGCCTCTTTGATGACAGCACAAACAGGCAGACAGATTGACAGGCAGACTCCAACTCAATGAATTGGACTACACATGTTTTAGCATAAATCAGACTGTTTGTGCTGTGTGTTTTTGATTCACAAAAAGTAATCAGTTCAGAGTCATTTGTGTGTGAATGGGACAACACTGTTCATGCTATATATTGTGTGCAGTCTGAAAGTACATTAACATGCCCCTATTATGCCTTTTCGACTATTACCTTTCATGCAGTGTGTCACGCAGCAGAATAAACTATCTGCAAAGTTGTGAAGCTGACAGTGCACGATAGATAGTTATTGTCTGTCAAAAAAAAAAAAAAAATAGTCTGCTTGCAATCATCAGGAATTTGAATCTTATTCTGTTACGGCCCTACGTTACAAAGTAAGACATTTGCATAATCTCCGCCCACCTTTTAGGTCGCCAACTTGTCTGCCCACAAACACAGTAACATTTCTATGTGGTTAACATCATTTCGAGAAGACGCTGTAAGAGTAGTTCAACCATTTCATTATCAGACTCCAGCTCGATTTGGTAAGTGAAAGTGACATGACATACAGCCAAGTATGGTGACCCATACTCAGAATTTGTGCTCTGCATTTAACCCATCCAAAGTACACACACACACACACACACACAGAAGTGGACACACACACACGTGACCACACACCTGGAGCAGGGGGCAGCCATTTATGCTACGGCTCCTGGGGAGCAGTTGGGGGTTCGGTGCCTTGCTCAAGGGCACCTCAGTCATGGTATTGATGGCTTGAGACTTGAACCCACAATCTTAGGGTTAGGAGTCAAACTCAAAGGGCTGTTATTCTGTCATGGCAATGGGCATTTAGTTTCCAACACACGCTGTATGCAGTAGACCAATCCAGAGCCAATCTCTCTACGGCTCTGGACCAATCACAAAGAACACTTTAAGATGCAAAGACATTTTCAATTAATTGGCAATGTTCCCAGTGTTTTTTAGTTATATTTTTTTTATTTTATTTTTCTAAATAAAGTTGTGAACCTCCATAATGATTTTGGGA
This sequence comes from Carassius gibelio, assembly GCF_023724105.1. Lineage (NCBI taxonomy): Eukaryota > Metazoa > Chordata > Actinopteri > Cypriniformes > Cyprinidae > Carassius > Carassius gibelio. The sequence goes on along the minus strand of NC_068375.1, from coordinate 3,000,975 downwards.
AAATTTCTTGAAATAACTGAAGTAACAATTATAAAACTTGTAGTATCCAATTAATTTTTTTTTTAAAAATCTGTAAAAATTACCTATTGAGCATCCATTATTTCTTTCTGGGAAATATGCCTCATTAACAGGATATTGATTAAGTTTGGTAGACAGGCATTGTGTTTGCCTCCTTTTGTGCTTTCTTTTTTTTACCCAGTCTTCTAAATTCTGAGACCTCCAACAGAACAAGACCCCACCTCAGTTGGCAGGCTGCCAATAATGTACATTAGCGTTCACAAAAAAAAAAAAAAAAAAAAAAAAACTACTCTGTGCAGACTGTATAAACAAGGCCCAATGTGAACTCACTGAACTCACACTGGGCTGTTTTTGGGCGTCTTTTCTTGTTTCCAAAAAGTTGTCTGACAAGTGAAATACTGTAACAGTAAATACGGTGACAGCTGCAGCAGCAGTAAGAAAAAAGACTTGCAGATCTTTTCATCTGAACAAATAAATGTCTATATATATATATATATATATATATATATATATATATATATATATATATATATATATATATATATATATAAATATATGAAAATAGTCTTAACAAATCTTTGCGAAGTATCCCGTGTTTGGTTTGTAGAAGCACAATCCAAGTTGTGTTAGTGAGGTATACAGATTCATCAGCCAACAGTTTAATCTGCTCAGATAATGTGTTTTTATTTTATTGAAAAGGTTTGTTTTATATATTAATGCTGCACAGCTGTATTCACCAGATGGTGAGAAAATATATTTGTGCTTGTACCACTCTGGGATCAGTAAAAAAAACTCCCCTCATCTGAAATTCTGATGTGTGGAGTAATACAGCGTATTTCAGAAAGACTTCCACTTTTATCAGTTTAACAAATTATTTTTTATTAACAAAGTTCGGGAGGAGCATGTTCAGATAATTAACCCGGCCAGTTCATTATCAGCTATCACATCACCTGTCCTATCAGCTCAAGAGAGAAATTCTATAAATAGCCCAAGCCACCTTACCTTTATTCTCTCTACAGTATTTCAGCATCCCTCCACCACCCAACTCCTCACCATCGGCAGTTCCAACCTCAGCATGGGGTGCGCTCTGGGTCCGTTTTTTTTTTTTTACTGCAGTAGTTGGATTCGGCATGAACAACATTAAGGCCTGGGGGCAGTCTGTGTCAAAGAAACAGAGTTGTTTTGCTCCTAAATCATACATTAATTGCTCTTACAAATGTTTGACTTGGTGACTAACTTTAGTTTAGTTTTTTTCTTTCCCCAAAACTGTTACACAATTTACCAGAAAATGTGTATGATTTTATTGCTTTCATGGAGTTTTATTATAGCGGTATAATTGTTCGGAAAGGGAAGTTAAATTATGAATATGAATGAAATATTGTTAAATTGCTACAATTTGTTTTCTTTGTTTGTTTTTTGGAGTTTCTGAATGCTCAAAATACAGTAAAAATTGTAATATTGTGTAATATTATTACTTTTCTCAATATTAAGTAATGAAATATTTTTAGTTGAATATTTTATAATGATATTACAGTTTAGTTTCGCATGATCCTTTAGAAACCATTCTAGTATGCTAATATCATTCTAACAGGAGATTTAAAATAAAAATAGTCTTTGAATATTTCAAATAGAATTACAAATGTGTATGTCTATATACATTTATCAGTGTAATGCAATTTAATATAGTACAGTGATAAAAATAAAGTTTTTTTGAGTGAGTAAAAATGATGACAGAGCGAGTAAAAAAATATATGTATAAAGTTAAGCTACAACTCAGTTATAGAGTTCTGTAATTGAATTATAGGTAAGGAGTTGTTTCCCAAAGATTCGTAAGAAACATTATTAAATTAAAATAAATAATTTGAGATTTGTTTGATCACCTGAAATGAAAAGTATTGCTACAGATTCTTGTCAGTTATTTTGTCCTATTTTATTGTTATTGTTACTGTCCACTATCTGTTTTTCTCATTTCTTCTCCCTTTCAGTCCTCAATGTGGGTGGCCTTTGCAGAGTCCACACGGTCCTGATCCTTCATCACTGCGTGACAATTAACTATAGATCGTTTTAATATCATCATGGAAAACAAGGGCCATAAAATGTTTTGTCAGCTCCAGAGTGGCGCAAAATTACATGGCCATTTCATCCTCCAGGTGCAAGCCTACTTCGGCTCCAATAGAGGCAGGCAATCACTCATTGTGACCAGTGAAAGCAGCTCCAATCAAAGTGGTGTCTGGCTAAAAGAGGCAGGCTTCCTAATGAGAGCTCTTCAGTGTAGCAGGGGAATGTGCTGTAATATGTGATCTCAGCCAAAGAACAGCCGCTATAGATCAATGCTGCTCCAGTTTGGAGTGTGATTAAACGGCATGGCCTCCGAGAACCTTCAAACTGCTTCACACACGCCATGTTTTCATTTGCTAATTTATCAATATGATTATGTCACAGGGCACCTAGACAAAGTGTTATAAAAGAACACACATGACCCACAAATCAATGCTGCATGTGGTAAGCATGCACAGGATATGCAAGTTTTAGCATTGTCTTGTGCATTTTAAGGTATAGTTCACCAGCCCAAAATTAACATTTTTGTAATTCATCATTCACCTGTAGGTCATTCCAAACCAATAAGTTGCGATTTCTGCTTGTGAAATGCAAAATTAAAACTTATTGAACATTCTTAACTCAGATGGATGATTGATGGATAATGATGGAATTTTTGATGGATAATTGCTTTAAAGCTGTGAAATGCATGTATGATTCGTGACTTCAATTCAGAATAGTATCTATAGTATCTATTTAGGACATTCTGGTTTAGACATCTGTGTTTGTGCAGTGTATTTTTGTTTTCCAGTTGCAATCTGAAGAGATTACTACTTATCTCCATTAAGGTAACCTTCCCCAGAGCTGTCAATGATTCCAGCAGCGTGCTTCTCTTTCATTCATAGAGCAAATAGTAAGCACCACTTGATGGATCTCTTGGGTTGAGTTGCGGTCTGACCAAACATCTGTGGTTTGGTAAATTATACGATTGAGGTTGTGTTGTTGTTTTATATAACCATATGAAATCTGATTTTGATTTTAAATGACAAATTATTTCCACTCCTTTGAAGTAAGTTTCTTGATCGTCATTCTCCTCCTAAACACTTCAAGCAGCGAGCAGCTGCACAGAGGGCTTAGCATTATGGATGCATCCCTTTCATTCCTTTACAGCGAATTCTATAATGCGACTTTTCCAGCATCTGGGCTGAAAGAGAGGAGTACCTTCAGAAAAACTAAGGAAGACGAGTGTGCTTCTCTATGAAGCTCAGTAACACGCACCAGAAAAGATGGACTTGTATATCTCACTCTTCTATGTGTTTGTTCCAAAGTCCAGCTGCATTTAGGTGCAGACCACATTGCACAATAAAACAGGTTTTCATTCCATAAGTGATAAATACTGTTTCATTTCCTAGTCTGCATGAAGATATTAATTCACACTTCAAATTAGCCTGCTGACAGAAAAAAATAATACCTTATGCCTCTTGTATGATTTTTAGTTTCTAAAAATCTGTATTTTTAAATTAGGGATGCACAATAAATATTGGCCAGTAATTAATGTGCATCTCGTCAGTAAAGCCGGTTCTCTAATCAGCGATAAATTCCATCAGGTGTGTGATTTCACATAGAGCAGCTGTTACTACACAGAGCCGAAATTTATCGTGCACCCCTATTTTAAATTATTTAACTGCTTAACTGTGTTTTCATATTTGAGAAGTGTTTGTCTGATAAAAATCGAAGGTTTGTTGGTGTGAAAAAAACTTTCTGTATGAATGAATGGCACCTTAGGGTTCATTAACCCATATGGTAATTTGGGAATGAAAAGAAACTCTGGACAGACCCATTATGATTTCAGGAAGTGAAGCTGGTCACATTTATACCCAGAGATTTTGGCTGCTTCAGTGTCTGGTTACTGTCTTGTTTAACCCGGGTGCTTCCTGAACATTGTCAGTGTTGCACGCTCCCATCTTATTGACTTAAGAGTGAAAGGCTCGGAGCCGCAGTGTTTTCCCACACTACTCTGGGGTATCCCGCACGGGAATAGTGATGATGTCATGAGCTCTCACAAATTCCAGAACAGAGGCTTGACAAATGTTGTTATCGTCTGAAAACACCAAGACAGGAAGGTGCTGTGACCACTTTCATCGTTTTGAGTTACCACGCATGTAGGACAATGAAGAGTGCTGTCTTCTTGTACCATGTCTTTGAATGCTGCCGTATTCATAAAAAGTTTTATGTCTGCAGGTTTATTTTTAAGAATGATCTTCTCTGAGTGTTTTTAGCAGTGCACGGAAGCTCCGGTTGCTCAAACAAATGATTATGATTTCACAAACAAACAGCCTCGCTGTAAATTCGTAATGTAGCCACAAGACATTGATGGCTAAATTGATACTTACTCGATTTAATAGGCAAAATATCCTTTCCTGGTTGTGGAAGCCAAGCCAACGGTCTACCTCAGGAGTCACTGTGGCTGTTAAGGATAGCAGCAGTATTCTTTTTGCTTTGCTCTGCCTCTCCACAACAAACATGTCTTAGAAAAACACAGCCACAAGACCACATTGTAGGCCAAGATCTTCCAGCTCCTGCCTTCGGGGGTTGGCTCAGACTCGGCATGCAGTTCTAGCAAAGTGTCCTCTGGCACTCGGCAGTTCTCACACCACCGAGGCTCTCTGACCCATATTTGACTGTTTGGGAAGTCTGCAGCTGGAGGAGCTAGTGGGGTTTTAGAGCCTCATGGTGGAGCTGATTAAGTCGAATATACCTGAACCAGCTGTGAGGCTTTCCGCACATTTCGCGATCCCTCCAAGTTTGTGTTCCTGCAGGCGGAAAGTTAAAGCGGTGTAAAGGATCAGAGAAGCATATGTGCAGACAGAGGTTTAAAGGTTGATCTGAGTCACGATTAAAATGTTTTCGTTAACCCGAGCCCCGTAAGTGGCTGGGTCAATAACAGCAAGATATTTCATTTATGTTCTTTTTTTTTTAGAAAGAAAGGGAGTTGAGGACTAGTAATGCTGACAGATAAGCGTATCGTCCAAGAGTGAAGCTCCGTACCTCCCCCTCCGCATCCCAAATTGATCCTGCACTCCCTCCACCTCTATTCTCCGTCGCTCTATTCTTTGTGTTTCATTGTGAGGTGAAGATAAATAGAATGAGAGAGGAAATGCATTTTAAGGTACGAGGGGGTCTTGGGTCATTTGGGTGGTCCGTTGCTGAGCTTAAGAGGCCTGATCCCGGCACATATGATGAATAGAGGTTTGCTCTGTTTCAGCTGAGTCTTGTGCCTCATGTACCTGAAGGGTTGTATTACAGTCATGACGAGTGCCGAGAGCACACTTTGTACTCTACCTAGAGTCACATTACAATAGCCATCCTTTCTTAGCATCTAATTGTTGGTGCTTGAGGATGAAAGGGGACAGTTAGTTTCGCATGAAATCCCTAAAATTAAATACACTGAGTGTTTATCGCCTTATAATAGCACACACTACAACTCGTCCCGTAAACACTCATTCCAAAGTAATTTTCCATCTCTCAGCTATAAATATTTAAAAGTGTTAACGTAGGCAGAGGTAAGCAGGATTCTTTTAAAGGTATAACCTCTTTTCTTTATACTAAAGGGTTCTGTGTTATATATTTGTGCTATAAACATAATATAGAAAAAGTGTGCACGTTCAACTCAAGCCTGGAGCAGGACTCAAACTAGCTACTTAGCAGTTCTATAATAAAGTGCTAACTCTAATAAAGAGACAGTTCCTGTCATGTTTTGTTGAAGTATATAGAAAGCATGTAAGCAATATATATCTGTTCACCAGTGTCTGTTTGACAACAGTGCTCTAGCTTTTTATCAAACTTTTTTTCTTTAATAAAACATTTGAAAACCTTACTGAAACATATGTACCCTACCAGAAACCCGGAGCATATCACACCAGTCCTCAAGTCCTGATACGGGCTTCCTGTTACATTTAGGATTGATTTTAAAGTACTTTTACTCGTTTATAAATAACTCAATGATCTAGGAAAGGGCAGGGCAGATATGCTCACTGAATATAAACCTATAATATATTTAAAAAAATCTGAGCACTCAGATCATTAGGATCGAGTCAGTTTAGTTGTTATGCAACCCACAATTGGAATCAGCTTCCAGAAGAGATCCAATGTGCTACATTAGCCACTTTTAAATCTACTCAAAACTCACCTGTTCAGCTTTAATTTATTGAATGAGCACTGTCGATGTCCGAAATGATTGCACTGTATTCTTTTTATATTTTATTATGATTATTTTACTTTGTTTTATTTAAAAAACTTTGAATTACCATTATGTACGAAATGTGCTATATAAATAAACTTGCCTTGCCTTGCCAACCATTCAAAAGTTTAAGTGGTAGTAAGTGTTTTTTATTTATTTATTTATTTATTTTAATGTTTTAAAAAAATTGTCAAAGCTGAGACATTTAGAAATGTTATTATTATTATTTTTATTATTATTATTATTATTATTATTATTATTAGTATTAGTATTAGTATTAGTATTATCAAGAATGTTGAAAACAGTTGAGCTGTTTCTCTTTTATTTTATTTTTTCATTTAATTTCATTAAAAATATAAAGATACAAATATAAACCGTGACATTTATTTTACATTTTTGAATTTGGTTTAATATTTTTTTCTATGGTTAATTTAATGTGTCCTTACTGAATAAATGTGATAATTACTTACTGACCTCAAACTTTTGAAAGGTAAGGCCCCACAACCTTTTTATTCAACTTTAAGAATGCAAGCTTTGTGGGGTTGGGTTCCACTAAAACACCTTATAATTTACATCCTGCATAAGAGTTTAATAACATATTAATAGTCCTTGTTTATGTTTTCCAGGGACATAAAGCCTGATGAGACATACACCTACCACGTGCTGACAGTGTCTAGAAGAGCAGAGAGTGAACCATCTCCTCCTCTCTCTCACCAGCTGGGCTCCCCCTACTGTGGAGATGGACTCATCCAAAAGTGAGTTCACTCTCTAAACTCTCACTGCATTCAATAAATATAGATGTAATGGAAATTAAAAACATATCCTTGTGTTTATTGCAACCACTGTGGGTGACAATGGTTACAGCCGTGTTATGAAAATAGAAAAAGTTTTGTCAATAAAACAATCTGTACTAGACATAGTCGATAGAATCACTTATTGAATTGACTTGTTTGCTGAGAAGCTAAATCATGTAAGATTGTTTCCAGAGGCTGTATCTTGAATTAAATGCATTTCGTTTTGCTCCATTTTTCTTGTTTTGAGTATAAGCCTACTTTTATTTCTTATGTTGGTAAAAGCTGTTTTGAACCATGACTGACATAAAGTTCATTTTTGATTTATTTAAAAGCAGTCTTGTGGTAGCAAGGCTATTTGTGTGATTTAAGTCTCTTTTAATGGCTTATGTGTGCATGCCCTTCAGATATCTTGGAGAGCAATGTGATGACATGAACTTCGCTAATGGAGATGGCTGCTCAAATCAGTGCAAGAAAGAGCCGTTGTTCAACTGTGTTGGTATGTGACCGTCATCTATAGGTAGAATAGTGGTTCAAGTGTAAATTAAGTCATTATTTACCCTCTTGACATTCCAACACATATATTTCATTTTTCTGATGAAAACAAAGGTAACATTTTTGGAGAATCTTGGCCCCTCAAATGTGACCATGTCTTTTAAGGTTTTACTGGGTTTTTTTTTCACACTATTGTATTGCTATTGCATGGTTTCAAAAATCTTGGAATGCTGTGCAGTAATCTTATAGTCTCTTTATATATTTGTAAAAAAAAAATGTTCAAAGTGTTCAAAAACATTTTAATCTTTGCAGACTTGGTCAGACATGGTGTAAAAACATAGACACTGTATGTGCCATTCTATGGAAAAGATCTGCATAACAATTATTCAAAATAGCTTCTTTTTTGTACAGCAAATTTTTTTTTAATTTATAATAATTTGTATAATAATAATAAATAATTTTTAGCACTATTTCAACAGCAAAGTACAATAAAGTAAAAGCATGCAGTGTAGCATCAGTTTGATCGATGATTTGCTCCAACAGCATTTAGCTGTATTGCTGATTACTTCTCAGTGCTCTGTTGATGTCAGTTCTCGCCATCAATCTCATGGCTTCAACCCGTCATCAGTGTCACAGTGTCCTACACTGACAATGTGTGAAAGACCAAGAAAGTTCTGTTGTACTATCCCTTCGTAGTACAAAACTTGTTAGCTGGTTGTGATGTTAATGGAGTGCTTTAAGTTGTAAGCTGATCAGTTCTGTCAAAACAATTGGCCACATAATTGGACCCTCTTAGGGACATATAAGTCCCCTCACAAAAGATCTGCCTTAACGAGCACCAGCGAACTTTTGTGGCACTTCTTCCTGTTAGCAGGAATGCAACAATCCCCTTTTCTTCTAAACGTGTGGACAGTAAGCTGGAGTGGAGAAAAAAAGGAGGCAGCAAAGAAGAACAGATAAGAAGGGCTTTTGAAGTTCTCTGTTGAATGTAGCCAACATTCATCTAGCTGAAGTCTTGTCTGACCTCTAGGACACCTCTGGAAGTTTGAGGTTGCACTAGTACCCGACAGTGCTTAATTGGCAGTTCCGCTTTTCTTTTCTTTTTTCTTTTTTAGGTTCAGTGAGTTTATCCTTCACTGCCTTAAAGGAACAGTTCATACAAAAAATACAATTTGTAATTTACACAAAAAAAAGAGAAAGAGAAAACGCAACATAAACGTCAAAGATAAACCATGTTCATTCATTTTTTTTCTTCTTTTCTTTTTTTAGTTGTACTTTAACATTTCAACAGTACCTTGACAGTTTACGCTTTCATTACCTTAAGATCTCATTTCCTTTGTCAACATAGCACACGCCAAGTCTCTGTTCAGATGTTCATTGTAATATCATTGATAAGAGCATCTAGCGCAGTGTTCAAAAATTGAACACTTTTGCATTTCACTGAGAAAAATAAAGTTAGATTTGGAATGAGGCTGAGTAAATGACAGATTTTTTAGATCCTGCCAGAACTATTCCTTAAAAAAACAGTCACTGACATTCAGCACATTCCACTTGCTTTGCTACATCAGTTTTTCTACATCCTCATGTGGAAAGTTGGAGCTTTCTACAGTATGTCACTTTGAACAGCACTGGCTGCTCTGTCCAAAACATGAATGAACCCCAAGACAAACCTCTGATCAAACAGAAGGGCAAAGATCTATGGTTACGTCAACCCTATGCTTCTTGATGTTTTCCAGCACTCTGTTTTGAAAGTGTCACGCGAACCGTACATGGTAACACAGTATTAATAAAACACTTCCTGTGCTTTTTTAGCACAGGAAGTGATGTGACAAGGTGCAGCGTGGATCCTGCTGCCCTTTACGCATAGTAGCTTCCTCTGACTGATGTACTGCGGCTGCTGTGCGCCGGAGGATGCCTATAACTTTACATAGTCTGTCCTTGTTAGCATTGTTTTGTAGCTTGTCGGGGAAAGAGTGTTTGATTTGATAAGTGCACATCTTGCAAACTTATTTCCTGACTGCTGTTTGCAGTGATTGACTCCTCGTAGTTGTTGATTACCAGGATGGCTGGATTGAACAGGTGACAGAACATTGCAATTCAAAACGTGTTCCCTTAGTGTCAGCTATACGCGTCTAAATTTTGCTGACACCTCAGGGCCTGGGTAAAGACAGGAACGGGACACATCAATAACACAAATCACCATTTTGAAAAGGAAGAGCTCTTAATTAAAAAGAAGCTTGAAGTCCTTCACCCGATAATGGCAGTGGGATTTTAATCGAGGTGATCGCTTTGCTAGAAATGCGTCTGGGCTGCTGATACATGAAGTACAGTCTTAAAAGATAATGAATCTGTCATCGTGTATGATGATTTATTACTGTCCTTGTTTTAAAACCAGTAAAAAATAGACCATATATAACAACACTGTGAAGTAATGCCAAGTTAAACAGTGAGTGCTCTAAACAACTTTTATGACAAACTAAACAGAATGTCATATACTCAACTAAATTAAATATCATCTGTTTTTTAACCCCAACAGCTAAAATGGATAACTCCTGTTATCCTGACACCACTTGAAAGCTGTTATTATTATAAAAAAAAATGTTTTATTTATTTTTGTGTTTTCATATAATTCATATTGCTTATGTATGATTTATTTAGCTTTCATTCTCATTAGCTTAATGTTTTTTTATTTAAATTTTTTTCCAACATGTAGAGTGAGATCATTTTAAAACTGCATACACCTAAGATGTGTTGTTGTAATTTTAAAATGTTAAAATGCAAACAATTTATTACTTACCAACAGAAGTTTGCATGTGCAGTAAGTAAGTTAATTTAATAATTTACGTACCCAAACAGTTATTAATGTATATCTACTGTAGATAATTGCTTTGAAGTAGATGGGTGGAGGGTTTCTTTGAAGTCATCCACCGCCTGAAACTGTCTGAGAAGCACTAAAGCTAAGGAAGTGAATAACTGCTACAAGCTCAGTATTTGAAAATGGGCTTTTGATGCAGTGGTTCAGTGTTTCTCATACCAGTTCATCTCTATCTCTCTCCTCTGAAGATGAGCCCAGCTTGTGTTACGTCTACGACGGTGATGGTGTGTGTGAGGACTTTGAGCGGGAGGCGAGCGTAAGGGACTGTGGCCTCTACACCCCGAGCGGCTTCCTGGATCAGTGGGCCACTGCGGTGCAGGTGTCCAATGAGGAGAAGATACACTGTCCAGCGGAGGTGGCTGCTGGATATCCTGCAGTGACAAAGGTGAGTATGCTTAAAGAGGCACTTTTACAAGCATACCTGCACATACATTGTGTAGGATGTGCTAAAGACCCCATATAAATGTTGATGATCACATGTCAGTGTCATGTTATAGACCATTATAGGTTGTTCGTTTTTGAAAACTTTGAAGATTTGGAACTAACTTTTATTTTTCATGGTATGTCATGTTATTTTATTATTTTATTTTTCTTTTATATATATATATATATATATATATATATATATATATATTTCTGTTTAGGTTTAATATATAACAATTTCAGAATTAGTTTTTATTTTTGTCCAGTTAGCACTCCAGAGCTCCAACTTAAACATTTTTTCATTTAGTTACCCAGGCAATATTTCTAATTTCTACGTTTTAATCTCTTAATTTTATTTGATTTCAGCTGTATTTCAAAAGGAAAAAGGAAAGGAAACTGCAAGTCAAGCCATTTCACGGGGTCTTTCAAAGAGAAATGCTGGCGTATTTAATGAGCAGTTATTATTTATGAACACAAGTGTCTCTTTTTACCAGGAACACTGAAGAATCTCAGATATAATATATAATATATGTCAGACTGAAATGTAGCTTTTCACAATAAATGGCTGAGAAGCAGATTCCGTTAAAAAGAGATTTGAGACATTGCTCTAACCCTTCACACATGGAAGTAGTAAAAAATTGGCTCTTTCTGAGGGACGTCTAAAAAAAACTGTGTTGTTTTACTCCCTGGATATTTCAACATGATACATTTGTAATTTTGCAGTTCTGTTGGCCACTTCTCCTCCTCTTCTCCCCCCTCTCGTGATGTTTGAGGAGCGCGAGTCTCCTGCGCCCGAAATCGTGCAAGCTCCTGAGTTAATCATGTCACAAAACTACTCCTATCATGCTGTGCGCAACCTAAGGATTTATGGCACTGAGAAATGGACATTTTTCACAATTGAGCTTGAACCTCATTGTTGGGAGAAAATGGGTATTGTGGCTCATAATGGGAAATGATAGCACATAGGATACAATGACATTGAATAGTTAGTCCTGCCGATACACCTTTGTGTGGAGTTTGTACTTTCGCTTCACAGTCTCGCAAGTATTTTATATGAATGTAAATCAAGGCCTCGTTCAGCTTGGAAACAGACTTAAGTGAATCAGTTGGTGATCGATGTTAACGCTGTATCAGAATGACGAAATGCTTCTTTGCTTATTGTGTGGCGCAGCGGGCAACAGAGATGCAGAACGGACTGCGTACAGTAGTGTACTTGAATCAATGGAGAAGAGGTGGAGGAGCGGGGAATGGTGTCACTGATCTTACCGTGGCGTGCTGAGAGAGAGCTATAAAGAGAGAGAGAAAGAGAGAGGAATCTCATGAGACTAAGCGAGGAGTGCAGAAACAAATATCCTTTTATTCTTTTTTTTCACCTCATTTCTCCCTTTCTAAGCCTCTTTTAAGCATTACATCAGAATTCTCTAGTTTTGCGGCTAATTTTGTATCCGTTTCATTCAATTTTATATAAGGCATTTAGAGATGAAAAAGAAGTTATGAATCCCCGTAGCTGCTCCAGTCAGCTGTCTCCCCGCAGAGCTGTCTTAGAGTAGTGAATGAAGTAAATTTCCGGTCTCTCAGTCTAATTCATGTAATATTACATCACCTCTAGATCTGTGAACTGAAAGATGATTCCACTTTCAGAGACAAATTCATTTCTGTCCAGAAAGATTATAGCCATGTAAAATGTATGAACGACTGCTTTTCTGCTTTCTTAAAAAAGAAAAAAAAAGGAAAAAGCTATTACTGTTCAAGAATTAGCTGCATGATATTACATTATACTGCACTGCAAAACTCATTGCTTATCAGTATGTTGACTTGTTTTCCATAAAAATAAATAAAAGTACAATTTACATAAAAAGAAAATCACAAAATAAAAATATTTTTCAACCCTTTTATTTATTGTTATACACCATTTCCAAATAAAAAATTATATATAACAATAATACTAAATATATAAATACAGTGGGGAAAATATTTATTTGATCTCCTGCTGATTTTGTACGTTTGCCCACTGACTAAGAAATGAAGGACCTGTAATTCTTATGGTAGGTTTATTTGAACAGATAGAGACAGAATATCAACCAGAAAAAAAAAAAAAAAAACATTATATGATGTTTTAGTAACAAGATTCGGGAGGAGCGTGTCAGATACTTAGCCTAATCAACACAGGTGGACCACAATCAAGTAATCAATGCCATAGTATAAATATCGCTGACTTACCTCAATCCATTGACAGTTTATCAGTATCCCTCCTCCACCCCATCTCCTCACTTCGAGTTCACTTTATAAATAGACGGGGAAGAGGGGGTACTCTAAGTCCAGGCCATTCCCGAGCTCGGAGCCCTTCTCCGGACAGCACAGCAAATATGCATACCATACATCAGCTAATTATATGTAAGTGTGAACTCATGAAATATAGTTCAGAGATTGATTTGCATTTCAGTGAGTGAAATAAGTATTTGATCCCCTACCAACAGGCAAGAATTCTGGCTCTCAATGATTGGTTATGTGCCCATGTGGAACAGATTAGTCTTGCCACTTTAAGAAGTTCCTCCTAATGTCCGCTCGTTAGGTGAATAAGACCCCTGTCCACACAATCTGTATCTTCCATTCCGACCTCTCCCACCACCATGGGCAAGACCAAAGAGATGTCAAAAGATGTCAAAGACAAAATTGTAGATCACACAAGGCTGGAAGAGTCTACAAGACTATCAGCAAGAAACTTGGGGAAAATGAGACAACTGCTGGTGCAATTATTCGGAAATGGAAGAAATAAAAAACAACCATCAATAGGCCTCTGTCTGGAGCTCTATGCAAGATCTCGCCTCATGGGGTAAAGATGATCATGAGAAAGGTGAGGGATCAGCCCCGAACTACACGGGAGGTGCTTGTTACTGATCTTAAGGAAGTTGGGACCACACTCACCAAGCAAAACATTGGTAACACACTACGCTGCAACTGAAATCCTGCAGCGCCCGCAAGGTCCCCCTGCCCAAGAAGGCACATGTACAGACATGGTCAAAGTTTGCCAAAGAACATCTACATGATTCAGAGAAGGCTTGGGAGAAAGTGCTGTGGTCAGATGAGAAATTGAGCTCTTTGGCATTAACTCAACTCGCCGTGTTTGGAGGGAGAGAAATTACCCCAAGAACACCATCCCTACAGTCAAGCACAGAGGTGGAAACATTATGATTTGGGGCTGTTTTTGTGCTAAGGGTACGGGACGATTTCACGTCATTGAGGGGCAAATTGATGGGGCCATGTACTGTAAAATCTTGGACAAGAAGCTCCTTCCCTCAGCCAGAAAACTGAAGATGGGTCATGGATGGGTCTTCCAGCATGACAGCATGACAGTGACCTGAAACATAGATCTAAGGCAACAAAGGAGTGGCTCAAAAAGAAGCACATTAAGGTCATGGAGGGGTCTTGCCAGTCTCCAGACCATAATCCTATAGAAAATCTGTGGAGGAAGCTGAAACTTTGAGTTGCCAAACAACAGCCAAGATATCTTAAGGATTTAGAGAGGATCTGTAAAGAAGATTGGATCAAAATCCCTCCTGAGATGTGTGCAAACCTGGCGACCAACTACAGAAAACATCTTACCTCTGTGCCTGCCAACAAAGGTTTCTGCACCAAGTACAGTAGTAAGTCATGTTTTGCTTGGGGATCAAATACTTATTTCACTCACTGAAATGCAAAACAACTTCTAACCTTTATATAAGTTATATATATATCTTACAAAATCTGCAGGGGATCAAATAAATATGTTCCCCACTGTATGTATGTGTATGTATATATGTATTTGTATATATAATTTTGTTACTATAGTTAACTAAAACCATAAAAACCTTTATTGCTTAAAAAAAAAAAAAACGTTAACTGAAAAAAAGTATTTTATATTTTACTTTAAATATTTTATTCCAGGTAGTAACCAGGGAAACATTTGTGATTTTTATTTAGTTTAACTACAAAAACTGTGTATGCACACAGATATAACAAATCATTTGCTAATGAGGTACTTAATGAGGTACTTAAAACTAAAGATAAATGTATGAAGGGGAAATGAGATCAGCGTAAAAGCCTGACAGTTACTGGCACACCTGTACTGCTGACCGAGCAAAAAATACTCTCTGCATATCACACCAAAATTCCTGGGGACATCTATATTGGGCAGGTTCAGAAGACCGCTTAAGTGAAAGCACTGCTGTCCTAATCTGCTCCCAGTGCTGTTACAAATACACAAACACTGAACACATAATTAGTGCCATTCACTCGATGAGGAAGCGTGTAGCTCTCCAGTGTCACCTAGCGTTGCAGCACTGTCACCCCACATTTGGGTTCAAGGGGTTCAGTGAGGTTCTCTGTCACATTATTCTACAGTGAAATGAAATACACTCGATACTATTCACCATGAAACAAGGGTGAAGAGTTGAGAAGACTTGGACTAGGAGTCAGATGTTCAGTTGAAATGCCACTAGAAAGGCAATGTACAGTACTTCCTTTTGAACCAACTTGACCCTCCCTGAAGGCTTGTATGATTGGTGAACTTCACTGTCACACAGAGTCAAACTTCTTCATGAGAGTAATTCTGAAACTTAACAGTTACTAGAGTTCAGGCCAGTTTTGATCTCATTGCGGTGTGCTCATAGTTCTCAGAAGAGAGTGATAGGTCGGTTCACCCATTTTTCACCCGGATTTCACTGGCTTTAAGACGGTTCTGGAGTGGCACTTTAACCTGGCCACTTTAGAGGCTAATTGTGAGCTTCCAGATGGTCTAATTTACCTTTTCATAATGGACTACAAGCTTGTAGCCTCATCATTATTCTGTTTTAGTGCCTTATTGTTTGCACTCCAAAAAATATGCTGTAAAGTCTCTTATACGCACCAAGGCTGCATTTATAAAAAATAAATGAATAAAATAAAATAAAGCAAAAACAGTAATTACTGCTTTCTATTTTAATATGTTTTAAAATGTCATTTATTCCAGTTAAGGCAATTCTGAATTTTCAGCTTTACTCAAATCCTCAGTGTCACATGATACTTTAGAAATCATTCTAATATGCGATTTGCTTCAACACTTATTATTATTATTAGTGTTGAAAATTCTTACTGACCCTAACTTTTGAATGGTAGTATGTGTACACACACACACACACACACACACACACATATATACACACACTTTGATTGGCTACATTCAATGAGTAACCAAGGAAGAGGAAAGACAGTAAACATCTCTTATGTTTGTTTGCTTAGAGCTGTCAGTCGAAGGTGTTCGACCTGTCACATGGCGTGTCTCAGTACGCTTGGTTTCCTTGTGAGGAATCTCAGCAGCACGGCTGGACTTCTCGATTTTGGCTGAAGGTAAGAAATGGCTAAGCATGATAATGTAACTTTTTGGATTCAGTTGAACAGATTAATGTCATGTCACATCAGGTGCATAAATCTATTTGATCATGTAACTTACCATGGTTTCACCAAGTAGTACATATTCCTGAAACAACATTCTTCTAAACCAGATTTTAGGGTTAGGGTTTGTAAATAAAACAACTTTATTATCAATCGACAAGTTTCAAGTAGTCATGGGAAACCTATGAAGTTAAGAGAATTTTAACATTTTGATATAAAAACTATTTCTGGTTGAATAAGCAAAATTTTAATAAAATTATTTAATATTCAGTAATCACAAATGACTGGGAGAGTCAGGGGAAATTCATTGGTCAATAGGTGTAGGAACCCTGAACCTAATTTCCCTAAAAATGTAAGAGTAGTTAATGGTTAGGACAAAGATTGGGGTTAGAATAATTTTGTTATTGTGTTTAATCAATAAAAGATTTTGATTCAGAAGCACATGCTACTTGGTAAAGTCGCAATTATCAATTAAATGAACGGACTGTCAGTCAGGTTTTTTTTATTTTAATTTTGGTTTGTTTTTTTCCTCCCAAAAGGCCTATTACGCCCATCCTATGGTGGCTGCCGCAGTCATCATACATCTGGCTGCTGACGGAACAGCCGACATTGACCAGAGACAACACAACATTACTGTTCAGCTGCTGGACACTAAGGAGCAAACCCACCCTCTCGGTCAGTCTCAGCCCAATCTCCATAACATTTGAACACACTTTTTACCTCAAGCTCTATGTTCTAGAAAATTAAGGTGGATGGAAGGTGATTTTTGTACTGTATTTAATTTTATTTTTTTGCCATGACTGGATGGTTTTAGGGGACTGGAGGCTGAGCTGCCGGAACAATCCACTGGTAATTCCTGTGAGTCATGACCTGAGTGTGGCCTTCTACCGGACAAAAGCCATTATAGTGAGCTTCAGCTCTTCTCTGGTGGCCATCTCAGGTGTTGGGCTGCGTTCCTTTCAATATTTTGACCCCATCACTATCAGCGGCTGCCAGAGCAATGAAATCTACAACCCCATGGGCCAAAGGTGAGGACATAAATCTACCATTGCTCCCTCTCATGTCAGTATAAAGGCTAAATGGTTAGCCAGTCCACAGCGCTTAGATGTGGTCGTAGATCTGTAATTATAGTATTTGATTTCTTTTTTTTTTTCTTTTTTTTATAATGTTATGATGTCTATTGCAGTGGTGACAAGTTTTGAAGAAATGTTGATGACACATTTATTTAATCCGCTATTGCACAATGTAATTTAATAAATCCATTTTCTTCACTTTGCAAGCGCATGATGCGTAAAAGATGGCAATAAAGTGATTAATAATAAAGGGATGTCTGAACAAAAAACAATAAAAAAGCCTTTTCTGGGTCACGCTATATCCTTACAGTCAACAGCAAAGCTTTAGTTTTACATCCATTAAATATGATTAACAATTGTTAGTGAGAAAATTGTAAAAATTTAAACATTTATAGTGATAGAAATTATTTGTTTGGTATGAGAAATTACATACATTTGTTTGCTTGTTAAATAAAATTGTGCAACAGCGGAAATGTATACTTTGTATTTGTATTTGTTTTTTTTTTACTTTTATTAACCTTTTTATTAACATTTAAGTAAAAAATTAAAATACAGTTTTAGCTACAGGCCAATGTTAAATTCAGTTTTTGTTAAGTTCAAGTCTTTGATTAAGAAAAATCTGATGAGTTTATTTCCATTGTGGCATGGATTTGCTTTCATAATGCAAGAGTGTTAAAGTAAACTAACTGTAGGTTTCACATTGTCATAATGTAAGTTCCTTGTGTAATCCCTCAGTTGTGTTCATTACTCGTGTGACGCCACTGAATGTCAGAAGCCTTTGGTCAGTAATGCGGAGATGAAGTGCAGTAGTCCTGGATACTTCAACGGAGCTCGCTGCACCATCACCTGCAACCGAGGATATACACTGAAGATACACCGAGATGATGATATCATTAAAACACAGGTAATACAGTCTTGTTCATTGCTTTTTGAATGTGTATTTGTGGATGCTACAATGGTGTGTGTGTGTGTGCTTACTCTCTGTGCTTTTATTCTACAATAAAATGGCTTATATTTTTTAATCCAAGTATTTTGACCAGCTTTCAGAGAGCACACAACACAAACATACACATGCACACTCATGCACACACAGCGGTTTATATTACATTAAACAATAATCATTGACTCATGCCCTGGCCACATAGAGAGAAAGTAGCAGTAAAGATTTATGGCTCACGTAGGTTTAGCGAACCAAACTGTGAGACGGTAAGTGAATGGTCATAATAACTGGCGCACAGGCCAGTGGGCGTTCTGTTATTGGCTTGATGCTGTTTTTATGCCTTTCTCTCTGCCTGGAACTGCTGAAATGGTCCATGTGGCTCAAATAAAAGAGAAGCTGTAGATTTTTCATGAACATTACTCTCATTCTCACCCTCCCTTCTGACTGGAAGGGTTTTGTTGTTGTTGTTGTTGTTGTAATAGGCTAGAATGGCAAACTCAACCAAACTGTGAATAATGGAAGCAAAAAGCACTAAACAAGACCAATAACCTTGATTTAGAACCTATTAACACAGTATACCCAATTTTCCCATGATATGTACTTACAAGTGATTTCCCTACCGGTAAATATAGTTGCCACTTGGAATTTTGACTAAGTATACAAAAAGCTATAGATCTCTTGTAAGATCTGTTGTGTTTGGATGATTTTAGAGACCTTCATGATTATATATATATGCTTCCTGGAAGTAAGGGTAGGAAGTTGACGGACTCATGTGACAGGAAGGAAGTGAATACCTTTTTTTTTTTTCTTGAAATCCTTTATTTTGTTGTTTGCTTGCATGCCATTGAGAAAGAAAACATGGAGAACATCTAGAAAAGTACTTACAAAAGGAAAATGACAATTATAAACTCTAGTTGCCGCTGGGCTTAAACTCATGTCTTGATTACTTTCCTTATTTTGAGTTGAACGTGAGAGAAAACGGGATTCATTGACTAATGGACAGTTAGTTTAATTAATTAACTTTGAATTCAACCATTGACTCGTGTTGAATTAGGGTTAATACAGGTAAAGTATTGAGATAAATGACAAAAAGGTATTTACCTTTCGGCTTCAGATGCAGGTACAAGATCTGATGCAGTCGAACAGTTAAATAGTTAATTAACTTTTTTTTCTTATATCTAGCAAATCATTGGTTTCCATTCACAAATCTCATAAGCCTGGTGTTTGTGTCGGCATGCATATGTGATCACGAAGGTCTGCTTGTGTTTTGCGTGTGTGCGTCTTGCAAATCTTTTAATCGCGCTTGCATTTTCTGGTTCACTGCTGCTTGAACGTGTGAAGAAAGTGTCGGAGTGTAGTCAGTCAGGATGCAATTTGTTCAAGTCTATTTGACTTAAAAACAGTGGAGCACCATGCTCAGCCGCCACCGCACTCCCAGAGGACTCTGTTTAAGGCACAGCCACGGATCAGTGGTACTGCAGATCTGCCGGCCCAGTACTCCCTCGCTAAGCAATGAGCAGCGATTACCGCAACTCAGTTGACCCCTGTCCTCCACACAAAAGGCCAGTGGTGGCAATGGCAGGCCTTTACCCCACTCCACCTGGCCAAGTGTTTTGCGCTGTACTAATTCCACAAGCCATCGAACATCCTTCACGCCACCCATTCACAAAGAACGTCTTGGGCCATTTGCAGCTCTGGTCTTTCAAAAACAACTCTGTTCTGTTTTCCAGCGCTTGTTCTCTTGTGATATTGACAGAAGGAGAACAAGGGGAAGAAAGAAAAGGGAAAATGCAAACATAAAAAAAAAGAAAAGACGTCAAAGTGCTGTGTGTTCTTTGTAAGCACTTGGGCTCTACTGTATGTTGGGTGGGTTTCTGCCAGCAGCCGCAGTCGACTGAGAAGCTTGGCCGGTGAGTTATTATGCATTTTGAAGGAAAGGCAGCAGACAGTTTTTCTCTGCTTTTGGGAGGGCTCGATTTATTTAACAGATTGCACATTGGGGTCCGGGGTTGGGGGCTTCGGGGGCCATTGGGGAGATGTCTAGTGCGGTTATGTAAGGTAAGAGGGGAGATTTTCATAACTGTAACTGTAGTAGTGCTGCATTTACAGCACTGCAGTGTAAAACTGAAATAGAAATACTGAGTTTTAAAAAAAACATCAACCTTCTTTCACCATGGCTTATCTGTTTAAAATGCACCCACAATCCCACATTGTGCAGTTTCTAAACCTCACCGGCTTTTGTGATATTGTTTAGCATTTGGTGAAGTCCTTAAAACAGGCCCATTTGATGCAGTATTATTTTAGTATTATGTATATCTATTTATAAAATGATAGTTTTACAATATAAATTATTTTCTTAGTATTTCGTCATTTTCTAGTCCAAATATTTAAACATTCTTAAATCAATATACATTGACTTGAAAAAGCAAAATGATTTAAGATTTGAAGTCGTTTTCTGAAAAATAAATAAATAAATAAATAAAATAATAATAATAATAATAATTTTTTATAGGTTTTTCCTTAAAACAAGAAAAAAATATCTGCCAATTGGGGAAATAGTTTTTCCCTTTCACGTAAGATTTTTTTTTCTTACTCCATTGGCAGTTATAGTTGGGGTAACACTTTTTTTTTTTTTTTTATGAAAAACTGCCCCCACCCCAATGTAAGAAAGTAAGAAAGTATTTTTTTGTTGTTGTTTTATATTTGCAGTTTTCATTTGAATTTTAGATGAAGTATTAATAGTTTTGTTAGGTGCTTTTTTTATTATCCATTTATTTTTATTTCAGTTTAAGTTTTTGTAATTTTAGTGCTTAAATTTATTTTAATTAAAGATGCCAAAACAATATTTCAAATTTTCATAAAAAAAAAAAAAAAATCGGTTTATTTCAGTTCATGACAATGATTTTTAAACACTGATCTGATGTCCTCCTGCAGCGATGGTTTAATTTGGTTGTTTCTTCACCTGTTGGGCTACGCCTGTTTATATTGACAGACATATAAACACATATACACATTAAAAAAAATGTTGCACCTTTAAATGGAAAAGATTTTTAAAAGGAAAAAAAAAATATATAGAATTAATTATATATATATATATATATATATATATATATGTGTGTGTGTGTGTGTGTGTGTGTGTGTGTGTGTGTGTGTGTGTGTGTGTGTGTGTGTGTGTGTGTGTGTGTGTGTGTGTGTGTGTGCGTGTGTGTGTGTGTGTTTTGTTTGGCTCAGGATGTTGTTTGGCTGCTTTGGCTTCTTTGAAACTATTTTGGTAGAAAAAATAATAATAATTCTAAAATCTGGGGGTGTGTATGGTAGATTAAATAATATCATACATACACGTGATTGTAAATGGGCATTCGTTTAGAAATTATATTATTAAAGCTTCAGAGATTACCCTCTAAAAATTTTACCATACAAAGATTGAAAAGAAATTGCCTTGGATGGATTTCCAAGTCTCACTTGCGTTTGAGCCAGAGAGCTGATAACAGCAGTGCGATACATTTACAGAGTACAAGTGCTGATCCCAGCACAGTCATTACAGTTTATCAGTCATCTCCAGGGAGCTCCTAATGTGTGTTCCTAAAGGATTTAGTCAGAGACAAATTAGCCATTTCATCATTAACCTGTTACCGTAACATAACTGAGAAGGTGCCAATACAATCCTATTGAGAGAAACAAAACTGCATTAGGAGCTGTTACAGAGATTAATATGTGTTAATAAGGTTGCAGGCCAAGCATCAAGGGGTCTGTTCTTCCAACCCATCATGAACCGAGGACAGGTTTGGGAGTAGATAACTACAGCAACAAGCACCACTACAGTGTCATGTCTTTGTGTCCGCAGCTTCCTGGCTGCAGGCCGCTTGTTTTTGCCAAGGTGTTATTGAAAGCAGAGCATGTCCTGAAATCACTGTTAGGCAAACAACATTTCAACAGAGCAGAGGGAAGCGGAGAGTTCAAGGTTTGCTTTACCTCGGTTTTCTTCTCTTTTTTTCTCTTTTTTTTTAAGCGCTTATGCATGTTTGTGTGTGTGTGTGTGTGTGTGTGTTGCTTAAGTGTGTTACTATGCATTCGTGCGTGCATGTATGAGTGCGCAGAGAGAGAAACACAGGATGGGGCTGCGGTGTAGAAGAAAAGCCAACAGAGGCATCTGTGTTGAATTAGGCACAGTAGTCAGTGGTAGTTAAATACTCAGTGGAGGAGGAATCAGCAGCTGTAAAGTTTTAAAAGAAGGAAACTCAGCACGCAGACACCCCTCTCCCCTCTGCAACTTGCCACCCCCCAATGTGATGGCAGTCCCCTTCCCCTATGTTCAGCACAAAGAGTGACCCGTCATGATATAACTTCCAAGCAGGAGCGGCACGTTTATGTGTTTCCGTTTGTTTACGCATGCGACACCGATTACGTAGTGTACAGGTGGGCATTTAAATAGTCCCCTGCATGTTTGTTTTTCTTCTGTTCAACCACAACAGTTTATGTTTTTCCTTTTCGGCCCACATAGCCCATGTGACTGTGGTCATTTCATTTACTGCTCCTGTAATACAGCCAGTGCCGGCTAATAAACCTTGTGTCTAAACTGCCATTGAGCTTTGAAATGGCTTTGAGAGAGCCAGAGATGTCTGGGCATGGAAAGATAGATGACACTTTTATGTACTTCTGTACCCTTTCGCAAGTTTTATAAAGAAGGCAGGTGTGTGGACTAACACGCTCTTTGGCATTGTTATGACATAGACGGCAGCCTCTCTGGCCCTAGGGGGAGATGTTGAGTAGATCGTGACTGCCGTTCTGTTTGGGATTTTATTGAGCCAGTGATATGAGGTCTTTTATTACATTGCTGCCCTCACATGAAGCAGTCAAATAGAGACTTTTTGTTTTATAAACAGTTGTGTTGCTCTTCATTTTTGTTTTGTTTACTTTTGAATGTTGCTTTACTTAATTTAGTCTTGTGCTTAGTTTAGTTTTTGATTGGCTTTGTTGTTGTTTTTGTCTGCTTTTTTAACTGTATTTTTGTTGTTTTGTTTAATTTTAGGTAGGCCTTAAAAAAAAAAAATATATATATATATATATATATATATATATATATATATATATAATTTCTTTTTTTTTTTTGCTAATTTTTTCTGTACTTTTGCTTAATTTTTTTGTTTGATATTTTTGTCGCAATGTTTTTATATCCAGTTTAGTTTTTGCTTTGCTTAGTGTTTTCTTTTTGTTTTATTAGTTTGTTTTCAGTCCATTTTTGCTTTGCCTAATTTATTTTGCTTAGTTTATTTTAACTTAGTTTAGTTTTTGTCTTTTATTTTTGTTTTTACTTTTTGCTTCTTTCATTTACTTTAGTTTAACTTTTGGTTTGCTTAATTTAATTTAGTTTTGTTTGATTTTTTTTTTTTTTTTTTTTGTATTTTTTGCTTTGCTTTGTTAATTCATTGCTGTGCTTACTTTGGTTTTATGTATTTAGCTTTTTTCTTTTTTTTTTTTTCAGATATTCACCTCAAATATTCAAAACTCACACTTTTATGGTGAGCTGTTTTCAATAAGAGCTGCAGCACAAGAAAAGGAAGAGGGAAAGAAGGGGGTAAAAAGTGTTTTGTAACTGTGTCTGGATTGCATTTCAAGTGCTTCCCGCAGCTTTGCTCAGTTTTAGGTGCTGGTACATTTCCTGAGAGGGTAAAGAACATTAGATAAGCTCACCACATTCCAGCCCATTTAAATCTGCAATTTCAAATAAAGAGACAAGAGAAAAAAAGTAACCTGGGTCACAGTTAAGCAGCAACAAAACTGCTGTTGGTATATCTATGGTTTTGTTTAGTGAATGCAAGTTAAAAAAACATTTGCCATATAATCTGTGCCATGCTAGCAAAAACTGTTTGAATAAACATTTGCTTTTTTTTTTTTTTTTGGGAACCGTCCAGCTTTCATCACTTGTCATAAACAAAAGAAGAAATCTGTGGAGAAGGGCATGTTTAACTCTGTGCTTCATTAAAACAAGTCTGGAAGCAAGAGTGGATGGAGCAAGAGAGAGACTCTTTGTTCTTGTCATAGCATAACTATTTCGTGTTTTAAACTGTGCAGGTGCGCGAGGGAGAGCCTATGGAATCACCAATAATCGAAAAAACATACTTTTAGACAAACTGATAAACTAATGTTAAATATAAAAATATTGTATTTAAAACAGCTAGTTCATATATAGTCGGACACAACTGTCATATCGCGCGTCCTGTGGCAAATTTGCCGCATCTGCACACCGAAGTTATCAGTCTAAATGTCAACGATGAAAATCAATAGTAGTTTTCAACAGTTTAACACTAATAAAGTCATGAAGTTGTGGCCTAGTGGTTAGAGAGTTTGACTCCTAACCCTAGGGTTGTGGGTTCGAATCTTGGGCTGGCAATTACAGTACATGACTTAGGTGCCCTTGAGCAAGGCATTGAACCCCCAACTGCTCCCTGGGTGCCACAGCAAAAATGGCTGCCCACTGCTCCCGGGTGTGTGTTCACAGTGTGTGTGTGTTCACTGCTAGGCTAGTGACAAATGGTCAAAAAGTGCTTTAGTTTTCGAGATACCCCTACCGGAGGTAGAACTAAACCCAACAATGTTTTTCCTCATCTCTAAGGTCTCCCACATATGAAATGGATTCTTGGCTAAAAATATTTTACTGCTAAGATTGTTAAATTAACAGATATTGTTATACACCACAAAACCAATAAAGGACTAAAATATAGCCTGTCCGTATGGGAGTTAAGGCATATAAACTAATGTAGATCAATCACACAAGCTCTGAGAGCTTTGAAACTTGACATGTTTGTAGTCAGGAAGTTGATTTAACTACTAGAAAAGACTGGATGTGAATATCTTGATGTATGGAATAAATAGACACATGTAAACACATATCTAAAATAAGCGGACATGCACAAATTTAATATCTATGCAGAATGTTTTCATTTACTTTGTGCTTGCTTTGCCTGGCATTATCATAGAAACACATATGATGGCTTGTTGGAAAGGTGGGGTTGTGCTGAATCCAGCAATACCAAATATGATATATATATAATAAAAGAGAAGTGTTCTGTCACTCAATGTATGAGGTGTCCAAAATGAAAGAACACTGGACAAAATAGCCTCAAGTCCAAATCACATTATCAGTGGTGAGAAGAATGTTGACAAATTCATTGTTACTGCAAAGTAACTTAAATTAGGTAAGTGCTGATCTACATTTATGATACATTTAATAATGATACATTTCATAAGGCACAGTATACTATACAATTCATATGAACCACAGATCCAATTGAATCAGGTTAACATTGGAATGGAACACCTTTATTAAAATATCGTCACTGACGGGCAGAATCCTCGCATGTCCAAATTTTGTCTATTTCATATTTTCAATTCAATGAAAAATTAATTCAATGATATTGGTCAAACCCCACGTGGTAAACAATCTAAAGTGTTGAAAATAGATTGAGAGCAAATCTCTTAACTCCATTGGGCACTTCAACTTTCTGAGAATCCTCGTAACTCCACCTCTTCTTCACTCCGCGGCAGGAGGTTCCACGCCATTTTGTGTCCTCAGGATTTAAAGTCGCAACGATTGAGAAATCCTCGTCGAGCAACACATAAAGCAAGCCTTAACTCTGATTTTACCTGTTTTAAACTATGATATCAGTTATTGATGTATTTTAAATGTCTACTTATTACTAGGCAAGGCAAGGCAAGTTTATTTATATAGCACATTTCATACACAATGGTAATTCAAAGTGCTTTACATAAAATAAAGTAAAATAATCATGAAGAAAAATTATAAAAATAAAGACAAGCAATTTTAAAACTTTTTTAAAATTATGAAAAAAACTACTTAACTAAAATGAATTTAAAAACAGTTAGAAAATGATTTTACATAAAAACAGTGAAAATATAGTGCAATCAGTTCGGACATAGCACAGTGCTCATTCAATAAATGCACAGCTAAACAGATGAGTTTTGAGTCTAGATTTCAATGTGACTAGTGTTTTAGCACATCTGATCTCTTCTGGAAGCTGATACCAGCTGCAGGCAGCATAATAACTAAAGGAGGACTCCCCTTGTTTTGTGTGAACCCTTGGTATTGCTAACTGACTCGATCCTAGTTATCTGAGTACTCTTTTAGGTTTATATTCAGTGAACATATCTGCAATATATTTCGGTCCTAGGTCATTTAGTGACTTATATACGAGTAAAAGTACTTTAAAATCAATCCTATATTTAACTGGAAGCCAGTGTAAGGACCTGAGGACTGGTGTGATATGCTCAGATTTTCTGGTTCTAGTCAGAATCCTGGCAGCAGCGTTCTCGATGAGCTGCAGCTGTCTAATGGTCTTTTTGGGAAGGCCGGTGAGGAGCCCATTACAATAGTCCACCCTGCTGGTGATAAAGGCATGAACAAGTTTCTCCATGTCTTGGCTGGAAACAAAACCTCTAAATGTTTTTGAGATGATAGTATGCTGATTTAGTTACTGCTTTGACATGACTACTGAAACTCAGACCAGTCTCCAGAATCACACCAAGATTCCTGACTTGATTTTCAGTTGTTTGACCCCTAGAGTCAAGGTATGCATTCACCTTGAACACTTCAAGTTTATTTCCAAATGCAATGACTTCAGTTTTTTCCTTGTTTAGCTGAAGAAAGCTCTGGCACATCCAACTATTAATTTTATCAATGCATTGGCAGAGGGAGTCAATAGGCGGATCTTTTGTGACGTCATTGTTTATGTTTGTCGCGTTGCATCATGGGAATCGTGTGGCAGGAAACACCGCTACCTGTAATTTGATTGTTTTTCACGTTTGGAGGAGGATTTAGAGAAGAGGATGGTTCACTCTTGCTGTGTGGTCGATTGTACGGTTAGTTGGGGGCCTGATAAAAAGTTTTTTCGAATTCCCTTCGAAAAGGATAGGGAAAAATGAAAGAAATGGTTGCGAGCAATTAGGCGATTAAACCTGGACGTTCCGAAGAAAGCCTGCAGCTTCTGATCGAGTTTGTGAGGCACATTTTGTTCATGGTAAGTTTTAAGACTATGTTCCTCACATCATTCTGCTTTCTGTTTGGCAGAAAAGATTGGCCCAACTTTTCGAGAAACAAAATAATCATAGACCTTCAGACTTTTGAAAGCCTTTAATCTTTCATGAGTGAAGGGTCCAGGGGTTTCTATTAAATAAGAATAAATGTCTCCCCAACAGATTGGTGGCCAAGATACGGACGAGTCGGACCAACGTTTTTTGTCATCCCAGATCTCATATGGGCTTTGAATAGCTTCGATTTTGTCACCAATACAAATTTTGAGCTTCTCTCCAAACCTCCTCCGTCTTCAGATGTTAAAGTGCTTATATATTGAGGATTTTGCCCGCTAAAGGCCCGTTCACACCAAGCACGATAACTATAAAGATAACGATAAAGATATAGTTCTAAAAATCGTTCTCAATATTAAAGAATAGCAGAGTCTACACCATAACTAGAACGATAAAGAAACGATATCGTTGGAATCACTTTCAGAACGATTTTTTCCCCCCTGATTAACGATAAAACATTGCCAACCAATCAGAATCAATCCTGCTGTAATGAGCTCGAGAATTTAAAGCAGCAGACGTGCCGCGTCCGCTTAAAATACACAGACAATATCGTTCGCTGGTGTGGACGCTAATATCGTTATCTGTATAGTTATCGTGTTTTTTATAGTTATCGAGTTTTCCAGTCTCTGTAGAAGTATGTTATGATCGATAGTACTAGGGTTATTATTACTAGGCTTATTATACATGTGCATTGAAGTTTTAAAATGTATCTAATTTCTAATTCTACTTGTATTGAATTAAATGTTTTGGATACCAGCATTAAATTATTGTTTTAATTATTATTTTACTGACTCAAAGTTGGCACTGTGCATGTAAAATGCCCCAAGTAGGCTAACAGGTTTTATTTATGGGAGAAAAAAGGTCTGTCTACTGGCGCCAAGTAAGCCTATCTTTGCATAACTCTGTTTTTTTTTTTTTTTTTTCATTTCTTACAATAACGAATGAAAATCGTTAGGTTAGATACATTTGAGTAGGCTTGTTTTGTTAAAAATCCATAGCTGTAATGCTTCGGTAATGCTCCACACAGCTG
Source organism: Carassius gibelio (assembly GCF_023724105.1). NCBI lineage: Eukaryota > Metazoa > Chordata > Actinopteri > Cypriniformes > Cyprinidae > Carassius > Carassius gibelio. Next base: position 2,972,542 of record NC_068375.1, on the reverse strand, counting down.
TAATGCTCCACACAGCTCACGCTGAAAAGCGATGCAGTGCCTTACTCGGAGACTGGCCCCATTCTCTCTTGCACGGCTGCTTCGCTAGCATCATCGGATGCCTATCAGAATCCGGGAGTTAAGACCGCAGTTTGAGCCAGTGGCTTGAATTGATATGGCTCAGGCCCTGGCCCTTTGTCCTCAGATACCATCCTCCACTTCAGGTGAAGGTGGGGGAGAAAAGTCCTCTACTTCAAATGAACGCTCTGTAGCAAAACTACTTGCGTCACTAGAGTCACTCTCCATTTTAGCGACTCTAACAGCAGCTGTCAGTTAATCTGTCACTGAGGGTCTCAGGTTCACGCCCCACCGGCTCAGCCCTGCCCTTGCTTTGTCCCCTCTATCTCCGCTGTGCTCTGCCCACTTTTCAGCATTTTTCAAATATTGCCAGTAGGTGGAGTCAGGCTCTGACCAGGGGTTTAGTTACCCCTTAAAGCCTTATCTCTTGTCAAAAGGCTCGACACGACCGCAGACTTTGATGAATTCTGCTGGCAGCAGCGACGTCTGTGTCTGTATCATTCTTATCAATGAGTGCATAACCTCGTATCTCCCCGCTCCCAAATCATAAAAATCTCGTATCTCAGATTAAACATGATTTTGTCCCACCCTCTTTGTTTTTTGATGATGGAAGCATAAAGAAGACAACAGCAGCTGCCAAGTGTAAAAGAACCATCAGCATATATCATTGATGGCATGGATCTTCTTCAAATGCTCAATGATTCAGCCTTTCAAATGTTCAATGACCTGGGTGAGTGTGTCTGGAAAAAGATCGCAACTTTAATTGGAAAGGAAGGTAACAGCTGTGTCGTTATAGTTTTTGATAGATATGACCACCAACACTCAATCAAAGATCTTGAAAGACAAAGAAGAGGCACCAAGATGGGCATCCTAGCACCAACCTGGATGAGCTGAGGTGTCAGCAGCAAATCTACCCCCAACAGAAGATGGCTTCCAGCAACATGTGCTGAGAGCCGTGTACCAAACAGTAGTGTGGCGTCACAGCCACCTGGCCAAACCTCTTCTCTGGATCCCAGTTGGTAGAGGATGGAGGCTCAGAGAAGGTGGCTGCATTTAATCTGTGATGTTCCAGAAGGCACCAGCACCTAAAGGAGTTAGAGACCTCACCCACCTCTACTGTAAAGACGGAAACTGTGCCGATGCCACCAAATGCCAGTGTCTTTCTGTGGGCTTGACCTGCACAGGGTTTTGCTCTTGCCCTGACTGTCCAAATATGACCCACTCTGTCACTGGTGACAATGTGGATGAGTGGTGTGTTGCAGTTGTAACATCATGGGGGGTTGACCCCAAAATGTATCAAGAGGGTTTGGCTGCAGGCTTGTACTTGCACTCTCAGACTTGCACACTCAGACATTTGCACTTCCGCTAGTGACATCACTTGCAGTCTTTATTTTTTATTTTGTTTATTTTTTTTATTACTTTTCGTTTGAATTTCCCAACATTTTATAAAGCCAGGTGGTAAAGACAAGAAAAAAGAAACTAAATTACAATGTCACTTGCAATTGCTACTTGAACTCTCCGCTACCTGTGACGTCTCTAGCTAAGCGTAGAAACAAAACACTTAACATGGCTTAATATATTAAGATGCTATTAAAATATCAAATTAAATGTACAGTTCATTAATATAAGGAATATGTATATAGTATTTTCCTCACATACCGCAAAATGTGGCATAATGGACATAGATGAGAAAGGCCAAACTCATGCTTCTCTACTTTATTAAAATACATAACTAATATGTACAGGCAAGCAGGTGAGCCCAGAATAAACGAAACACGTAAAGTTTCACATTAAGCATTTTTCCATATAGAATAAACTGTCTACAACTTGTTTATATCACTGTCTTTGTCCATTAACCTACATTATGTGTTTTATTTATAATGATTTTCTATAGGGGGAAAACGTTTAATGTACAATTTAACGCACTGCGTTCTGTACTCGTCTGCTTGCCTGTACGGAGTTGATCCTTTAAAATCACTTAATGCATAATGCCCGTTCATATTTGCTGGTCTGTATATACTTAGAGTCAACAACAAGACATATAGCCTTGTGTTCATAGCCATCTGCGTGCCTTGCAGTACATTGAATAATAACTATATATCGAATTTGGTCTTTTAATTGAACTTAATGTGTCTGAATACATTATGCCACATTAAGTGTTCGTTTTTTTCTACAGGAGGAAAACACTTAACGAAAGACTTTGTGCATTGCGTTCATATTCTGCTGTTCTGTGGCCAAGGTCTGTGCTTCTCTTTTTCTTGCAGGACCCTGTACGTTATAGTACTAAATTAGTTTTAATCGTTTAATCACCACCACAGCGTCTTGTCTCCACTGGCAACATGCTAGATTTGTGTTGATTGCAAGTGAAGTCACAGGTAGCGGAGAGTGCAAGTAGCGATTGCAAGTGACATTGTAATTTAGTTTATTTTTTCTTGTCTTCGCCACCTGGCAACTGTTATAAAATGTTGGGAAATTCAAACAAAAAGTTATCAATAAATAGAACAAAATAAAAAATAAAGACTGCAAGTGACGTCGCTAGCAGAAGCAGTGTCTGAGAGTGCAAGTGCAAGTCTGCAGCCAGACCCTTCTCCAACGGTTCCCAAAAGCAGTTGATGTTCCAAATGGTTGCTGCTAGAAAATAAACTAAACAGCCTGAGAACACAGGGCTCATTTCCTCGAAGAGTGTTTGTTTCTTTAGTTAGATTGCCATTTGTTTTATTTAAGACAGTAATTTAAGTTGTATTGTGTGAAGTTAAGTTATAGTTTTATTAAAAAGTTCATTAAGTTAAAACTCCTGGTCTCCTGTTTGTGCTATGGTAAGGTGTTATCTTTCGATTTCAATCTTTGTTTCCATATAGTACAAGGTGCCATATTAAATATTTTTTGATGTCTCTTATATTTGAATTTCTCAACATTCTTCTCACCACTGATAATGAATGGGTTTGGACTCAATTATGTCAGTGTTCCATTTTCATTCATTTTGGACACCTCATACATTGAGTGACAGAACACTTCTCTTTTATTATATATATATCATATTTGGTATTGCTGGATTCAGCACAACCCCACCTTTCCAACAAGCCATCATATGTGTTTCTATGATAATGCCAGGCAAAGCAAGCACAAAGTAAATGAAAACATTCTGCATAGATATTAAATTTGTGCATGTCCGCTTATTTTAGATATGTGTTTACATGTGTCTATTTATTCCATACATCAAGATATTCACATCCAGTCTTTTCTAGTAGTTAAATCAACTTCCTGACTACAAACATGTCAAGTTTCAAAGCTCTCAGAGCTTGTGTGATTGATCTACATTAGTTTATATGCCTTAACTCCCATACGGACAGGCTATATTTTAGTCCTTTATTGGTTTTGTGGTGTATAACAATATCTGTTAATTTAACAATCTTAGCAGTAAAATATTTTTAGCCAAGAATCCATTTCATATATGGGAGACCTTAGAGATGAGGAAAAACATTGTTGGGTTTAGTTCTACCTCCGGTAGGGGTATCTCAAAAATTCAGGGGCATTGTCACTAGCCTATGCTGTGTGTGTGCACTTTGGATGGGTTAAATGCAGAGCACGAATTCTGAGTATGGGTCACCACACTTGGCTGAATTTCAAAGAGCGACGCGGAGTCATGGACTTCTTCCATTTCTACTTCCGAAAGCATATGCTAATGGTCCACTCTGCAACAAACATGTGAACAAACAATTGCCCAGAATTATTGCAAATCTGTCTGTCTTTATATTCTTTTATCACCGGATTGCACAGGTTCGAATAGCAATGGACTTCTTTACACTTGCAGTTGTCCGCGCGGTATCTGCAGACGAACTACGTATGTTTGTGGATGGAGACTTCTTCATCGGCTACAGGCTCTAATCCTCTTTTGTGCGCGCATGTGTGTGTGTGAAACGTGGTGCTGAAGTGAAATAGCTGGGCAGTTTGAGAGCCAAATTATAATAGGCCGCCTAATAAAAATAATAATAGTTATTATTATTATTATTTAATACATTAATAGGAGAATGAGCCTAATATCGTCTTGACTATCGACAGAGACGTGCTATCGTCAATATCTCTAACTATCGTCGATAAACGATACTATCGTCGATAAACGATACTATCGTCTATCGGCACAACCCTACAAGGCACTAAACCCCCAGTTGCTCCCCGGGTGCTGGATATAGCTGCCCACTGCTCCGGGTGGGTGTTCACTTCTCACTGCTGTGTGTGTGCACTTGGATGGGTTAAATGCAGAGCACCAATTCTGAGTATGGGTTACACGACTTTCAAAATGTCACAACTTTCACTTTTACTTTTACTAAATATCCCCACATATTACTCAAAAGACAAGGACAACTAAATAGTCATAATAAACTATAGGCAGACTATTCTACATTGTTAGACTGGATTTTGATGGAGTGAGGAGAGAGTAAGGAGTAAGGAGAATTTATTAGCATGTTCTCATGCACCTTTTGAAGTATGCAATTGTCTATTTTGGTTAGAGGAAGGAGTCGTCCTCTCTATGACGGCAATCAATCTAATGCTGGAATAAATTCATTTAACCTTTTTGTAATAAATCAATAAAAATTATCTGCGTATGTATAACATGAGTGGGAAACACTATATGTACTACTAATAATGTCAACATTCCCATATAAATGTTAGTGTTCAGCACTAGTGTGTTATTGCGGTTTACAGTAAGTGTATCAACAATCATGAATTTGTGACAATTTTGTAACTTTACTCTCATGTGAAAATAAGGATCTGATTCGTCACTCTTTTGGTGTTCACAGAACTGGGTTTGGCGCACTTGGACGCACTCAGGGTTTTCCAGCAGAAAATCAGCTTCAAATCACTAATGAAACACAAGTCACTTTATTCGGCAGTGATTCGGCAGAATTTTCTGAAACAAAATGCGACCCGGAGTTGAATTGTTTTGTTCTTATGGGGGGTCCTGTATGTGTGAGGTTTCATGGCTCTGCCTCTAGCACAGATGTCTTTGGAGACATCACACAGGTCAGACATGACTTAGTAAAACAGCAGAAATGACCTCTGACTCACTCTGCCTTCAGTTCTGACAGCTTTATATGCTGCACCCGAGCCATTTATTATCACCCACTCAGACTGTTAGCTTCCCACTGCTTCCTTCCACCAAGAGATACATAAATACATTTAATTTAGTTGTATTTTTATATCTGTATGTGTAAAATGTTATTGAAACAGATGTGAATTACTTGATATGGTCTGGTCTGGTCTGATGGATAGTTGCGGTTGCAGTGATTTAACTGAAAGAAAACAAAATGTTCTTTACCCGTATTTTGAACTATTGCCTTCATGTTTTTGCCCCTCGACAGTCTGAATCCACAGTGACCCTCACCTGCGCAGATGGGAAATGGAACAAGCAGGTGACCTGTGAACCTGTGGACTGCGGGCGGCCTGACAAGTACCACGTGCACCCGGCTGTCTTTGAATTCTCTGAGGGAACCACCTACGGCAAGAAGTGCACTTTTCAATGCCGGGAACCGGCTCAGCTTGTGGGTGGGTATAGACCCAGACACATCCTAAAACTTAAGGCTCTTGGGATTGAAAGGTCAGCTCTGTAAAAGGCCAAATGTGGTTTTGACTCCAACTGCAAAAAATTAAAATAAAACAATGCACACTGAGAAAACAGTGATGTGTTTTACACCAAATCAAAGTAGGTTGATTTTACATCTGAGGTCAACTTGTCCTGTTTCTTTTTTCTTTTGTCTCCGCAGGTAGTAATAACGTGCTGACGTGTATGGAGGATGGCATGTGGTCCTTCCCTGAGGCTCTTTGTGAGCTTCGCTGTCCAGTCCCTCCTCCAGTACCTAACGCTGTCCTGCAGACCAAACGCTGCAATGCCACAGGCCTCAAAGTTGGGTCTTTCTGCAAGTACAAATGCAAGCCTGGCTACCATGTTCCCCATACAGACAAGACCCAGAGGTGAGACAACACTAGACCATGCATAGTAACATTAATTTTAACGAGTTCCATATTCATACTGTACCATCCTTTTGTTTATTGCATTGCAGATTTAGTGAACCATGTTGTGGCAATTGAATACTCAGGGCTGTATTAATTGTTTGAAAACTTGGATAAATTCGTAGCAATTATTTACCCTGTTGGTCAGTTACTCACGACTATAGTTATAAATCTGGACCACTTTTAAATATCAAATTTAGATTTGAAATGTAGAAGACCCATTTTTACAGGAAGCAATTGTGTTTGGTTTTTATGTGCGTTCAAATGTAATAAGCAACAAATATTCCACATAAATCAGAAAAGTGCAATATACAGGTGCTGGTCATATAATTAGAATATCAACAAAAAGTTGATTTATTTCACTAATTCCATTCAAAAAGTGAAACTTGTGTATTATTATTCATTCATTACACACAGACTGATATATTTCAAATGTTTATTTCTTTTAATTTTGATGATTATAACTGACAAATATGGGAAATCCCAAATTAAGTGTCTCAGAAAATTAGAATATTACTTAAGACCAATACAAAGAAAGGATTTTTAGAAATCTTGGCCAACTGAAAAGTATGAACATGAAAATTATGAGCATGTACAGCACTCAATACTTAGTTGGGGCTCCTTTTGCCTGAATTACTGCACCAATGTGGCGTGGCATGGAATCGATCAGGTGTTATGAGAGCCCAGGTTGCTCTAATAGTGGCCTTAAGCTCTTCTGCATTATTGGGTCTGGCATATCGCATCTTCCTCTTCACAATACGTTAAGGTCAGGCGAGTTTGCTGGCCAATTAAGAACAGGGGTACCATGGTCCTTGAACCAGGTACTGGTAGCTTTGGCACTGTGTGCAGGTGCCAAGTCCTGTTGGAAAATTAAATCTGCATCTCCAAAAAGTTGGTCAGCAGCAGGAAGCATGAAGTGCTCTAAAAATTCCTGGTATACGGCTGCGTTGACCTTGGACCTCAGAAAACACAGTGGACCAACACCAGCAGATAACATAGCACCCCAAACCATCACTGACTGTGGAACTTTACACTGGACCTCAAGCAACGTGGATTGTGTGCCTCTCCTCTCTTCCTCCAGACTCTGGGACCCTGATTTCCAAAGGAAATGCAAAATGTACTTTCATCAGAGAACATAACTTTGGATCACTCAGCAGCAGTCCAGTCCTTTTGTCTTTAGCCGCTTCTCTCTATCAGTGTGCTTGGACACAGAGCTCTGTGAACAGCCAGCCTCTTTTGCAATGACTTTTTGTGTCTTGCCCTCCTTGTGCAAGGTGTCAATGGTCATCTTTTGGACAATTGTCAAGTCAGCAGTCTTCCCCATGATTCTTTAGCCTACAGAAATAGACTGAGAGACCAATTAAAGGCCTTTGCAGGTGTTTTGAGTTAATTAGCTGATTAGAGTGTGGCACCAGGTGTCTTCAATATTGAACCTTTTCACAATATTCTAATTTTCTGAGATACAGAATTTGGGATTTTCCTTAGTTGTCAGTTATAATCATCAAAATTAAAAGCAATAAACCTTTCAAATATATCAGTATGTGTGTAATTAATGAATATAATATACAAGTTTCACTTTTTGAATGGAATTAGTGAAATAAATCAACTTTTTTATGATATTCTAATTATATTACCAGCACCTGTACAGTCGTTTTATATTCTACTTTGAAAATATACTTGGCCTGTGACCAGCGTACAACAAGTGGTTTGGAAGGTGGATAGACGGATGGATATTTCTTTGGTGATAATTTGATGTCTGATAAAACCCTGTGCACCATGATTCCCAGAAGAGTCATTCAGATTAAAGAAGGTCATTTTGGAAAGTACTTGCTAGTTTTAAGTGCTGTATTAATCAGATGGTCCATAAATGGACTGTGGATGGTCTGTGAACATTTTATTCTAAGTACAGTGAATCATTAAAAACACTACACAACTTTCAAAAGGGACAGATTTAAAAACACTAGGCATCATACACTAAATGACTCAAGATCACGAATGCCATAGACTGAAGATAAAAAATTTGCCCCCATCATACATTGAATAATTTGCTGTGAAATGGTTCTACACAGACTACCCAAAATCTGCAGATTATGTCTTGACTCTTTTGGCAACTAGCGTCAGCTCGTTCAGATTGCAAATCAGTGGCAAATCTGGGCAAAAGTGGTACAATGTATTCCAGCCTTTACATGTTCAAAAACTATGATGAGAATTCTGCTGAATCTATCTATTTTTGTGATAATGAACATGTTGTAGGTCAGTGCCTGTGATGTACCACAGGCGTGCATTTAAGCGGCAGTGTACGGAGGATGGTACCTGGCAGTCGGGTGAGTGTGTGGCAGTCACGTGTGAGCCACCTCCTCCCATTTTCCATGGTACCTACAAGTGCACAAATGGCTTTCAGTTCAACAGCGACTGCTGGATCGACTGCAACAGGGCTAACCACACGGTGAGACAGCACAGCCGCTGCAAGCAGGTCTGTCATGTTCTCTCTCTCTTCTCCTCATTTTCTCTCTTCCTCCATCAACATCTCAGTCCATCACTTCCCATTACTGTCTGCAGCGCCTTCCATTCATCATGCGCACCCTATCACTCACTTTTATGCATCATGATTTTTCTGTTTCGTCCCTCTGGCTATTCATCAGCAGCATGACTGGTAGACTGACAGATCTTACGCATGCTTTGTTTCATTTGTCAGCTGCACAGCTTGGCAACTGTACCTTGAGGTCATGCCCATCCTTGGCCTCCTCCCTTACATTCAACCACATATGTTTTTTGCCAAGTAGCGATGGTTAGTGAGCTTCATTTATGATGATTAATAGAAATGTTGGCCTTTGCTCCAGGTTCCTTCCACCAACGTGATCCAATGCAGAAAGGACGGGAACTGGACCGGTTCCTTCCGTCTCTGCCCCAACCTGACAGGCCAGTGTTCCCTTCCACAGAATCTCAGCCCAACTATCCATCTCAACTGCAAGGATGGATATGACATAGGTCTCTGATTCTCTGCTTTTCACTTCCTAGGCATAAAACACACTGCACACACATGTATGCACTGCATTCTGAACATTGCCACAAGGGACAATGTAACTACAACAGCATGTTTTTGAGTAATTTCAAATTCTGTCTTAATCAGAGATTTTTTTTAATCGAACCCATCTGTCTCATTGTTTTGGAGAGCTGATTTTTAGTAATAACTCAGTTTTGACTAAATATGTCGTTGATGTGTATTCCAGTAGCTATTAACATAAACTCTCACTAGGTTTATATCGGTCTGGTTAATTAGTCTTGACGAAGCAGTTTGTAAAAAATCTGTGCAAGTTCTTTAAACTATCCTCACGTTTTTAGCTACACTACAGTTCAAAAGTTTGGTGTTCATTGTTAGTTACTGGACAGACACATTGATAACATCTGGAGAGTCTTGTATTTAGAGGGCAGATGGGAGCTCCTAGATGTTTTAAAATGCGCAGGTTTGTTTACTGGATGCTTTGCTCGTGTGAAAGAAAGTGCTTTAAGTGCGTTCTGGAGATTCCGTCGAATACAAAAACTCCAAAATCATGTGCAAATTATTTTCTCTACCTACTTACCTACTCTACCTCATAGTCTACTTCTTATTAAATTTAATAATTATAATTGTAATAAGTATTATAAAAAGTGCAAAAAAACTATTTGTTTATTCAAATATGTGTTGGCCTTTGTAAAATATGGGACAAATCATTATACCTTAAATATGAATTATTCCATATTTTGAGGGATGGGTGGCAACCCTAATAACTGGCTTTGTTTACATAAATTTTATGTCGTAAAAAAAAAAAAAACATTTTGAGATGCAAATGCATTAAACCACTTAACACTGAGTCACGTACAGCCACATGTGCGATCAGTCTTCACGAACAAAGCGCGCGTCAGCATTTGAAATTGAAAGCAGTCTTCTGTTAGTGTGGTTCATATTTTAAATATATAATTCCACTGCGAGACAGCACACTTTAAGTGTAAAGCGCGCGTATCTCATATTGCATCCTATGCAATGAAGCCCATGAATGTCCTTGTAATTCGCGTCAAACTTTCTGAACTTTATGAAAGATTAATTTTAACGGATGGTTCTAATGGTGTATTTGTGTGAGGAATTGGAAGCAAACAGGGTACGGTGTTTCTAAAGCAAAATCAGTGTCATCACACATCTGGTTAAAAACAAAGCTCAGAATCGATTCTGAAATTCTCCCAACCCTACTGTTTTTGTTCAGACCAAAGCGAAAATCAACCTATGTTTTATGTTGCAAACATGCAGAGTTGTAAATGTGAACTGGTTGATCAACAAAAAAGATTATGCATTATAAAAAAAAAAAACTAATTAATTAAGACAGTGAATACACTGTATTCACATTGTAGGGCGATGTCTATGATTATCATAGACATTGCCCTACCCCGCTCATATGGTATTCATTTTATTTGTGCAGGTCCCTTTTTTTCCCCTGAAGCAGATATCAATATACCACGGTCATAAATAACACCTGTCTATGATGTCCAACAGGAAAGGTGTGTGAGGTGGCCTGTAGAGATGCTAGCAGCAGTGTGGTCCTCCTGCCCAGCAACATGAGCAATGCAGCTGTGATGAAAGACCACTGGTGGAACCCACCCAAAGTTAAGGTGAGAGCACAAACATTATAAGATTTGGGTGGGCTCACTGTACTATCATAAATGCTGTGTCTACTTCGTTTTATCTCATATTCCAAACTTTGGCATATTTTTTATGAATGTTACACTGAATTTGTATGGTAAATGTTTGATACCATGGCCGGATTCACGAAAATCTTAGATAATAAATAAGATAAATTCCACAAAGGTCAAAAGAATGTTCTTAAGTGCAATTCTGAAGTTCTCAAATATATTCTTAACAGCCATTATCTGAATGAATACATGACACACTGATAAACTCACACTATTGTATTCTTGTGCTTCCTGCAGATTAACCTAATAATCATAATAAGCACGCACACTATTTTCGTCGTGACTTTGACTGGCACTCAGATTCACGTTTTTAATGTGGTATGCTTTTGAACAGTTACTCTCAAAATAGCCTGTCTCAAGCTGCAGCAATTCATTTCTGTGCCGTGTTTTTGAGCTCTCATCTGAGTGAATGCTTCTGGTATGTGAGTCGACGCTTGTACAGCAAACGCGTCCTGTGCGTTCATATGCGCTGAATACTGCCAAAGATTGTGTCGTATTCTAGTCCTACTATTTATTATATGTAGCTGTTGTTGTAATGCTTAATTATAACAATTAATTAGAAATAATCCAATCAATGAATTAAATAATTCTTACTGTTTGGGATTTAAGATGAGTCTGGGGCTGTCCTAAATTTAAGAAATTATTTACGATGATTTATAAGAAGATTTTTTTTTTTTTTTTTTTGAATTTAAGAACAAAAAAATACGAATATTCTTAAGGTGAAACTAAAAATGTATTGTTTTCGTGAATCCAGCACCAGGTCCTAGTGCAATCTGAATCTTCAAACATTTCCACAATTAAGTACCTATATTTAACACCATGGAGTATTTTTTTAAACACATGATTATGACTTAACTTCTCAGAAGTCATCTCAATCATCAGCAGATGGTTGTAACCTAAGCACTAAAAGTAGTCAAAATAAATACCTAATGAGGTAAACACACCAAAGTAGTCCGCAGTTGTTACTTAAAGCTTGCAGATTAATGCCTTTATTGATCATTAACAACAAAAATGGGCATGACAAATTTTTGCTGTAGGCTATTATAAAATCCAATGCATCATTATGTTTAGCTGACTGAAATAGACTGGACCACACACACACGCTTATTCACATTGGTATGGTGACATTTGCATATGGTGACGTTACCAAACATTTGTTATAACTGTAGTTAATATAAGTAAAGTTTACTGTTAAATGCCAGTACAAATTACTACCATATGGTAAATTATACAAATGGTTAACTGAACCGGACCTGTCATTTAACAATTGGTTGCGTCATCGGCATTTCTTTTATAAATAACTAGTTAAGTTGTTCAAAGTAATTTAACGATACCATTCACAGCGTTATTCAAACAGACCTTTTCACTGACGTAATGCACCAATTACGTGCACTTGCTAGCCTGCTCCATTTATGTGCTCTCCGAATGCTAAAGAGGACTCTCGTTGAAAGAGACAAAAGGGCTCATTCTTCTGTATCTTTGTGGGAATTTGTGATTTCATGCAACAGTATATCAATAGCTGCAGCTAGGGTCACAGAGTCCAGACAGGTCTCAAGGAATATCCATTTCCGAATTTACTGTGTCATTAATTTATATATGGACTACTGAATGAAATTTCTGGGTGACATCATGCCCGCCAGTGGTTATGTGGCCGTCTGGATTATTCATTCCATATTTGCATTTCCTCCTCTGTACTATTGTGGACGCCCTTTGGTGTCATGCTTTTTTCTTTCTTTTTCGATGTGGTCTGTGCCATGTGGTTCTTTACTTGATTGTTTAAGCTGCAGTGGAGCTTTAGGAACCACAAACAAATTTACTGCCTGCATCCGAGAGTGCTGCTATAGTTTCCTCCAGGCCTAATCCTCCATATCATAGGTTTTCTTCAGGATAAATCAGCCTTGCAAGGGGATTGACCCACAAGGTCCTTGGAGTTTCTTCATGGAATTTGTTGGACATCGAATCTGTACAGTTTATTTCTGTAAATTTTATTGATAGCATTCAAATGCAGAGACTTGGAAGAAAACATCCAGCTGTACTGTATGTACGCATCTGGTTCTCCATAAATCAGCCAATGTGTGGTGTGTACGAGCTTGGAAGCCAACAGGAAATGTTGTGTCTTGACCGTATAGGATGGAAAATATGAAAGGCATTAAAAAGTGTAAAACTATCTCGGATACAGATAGTATAAAAGTCTATTTAATAGATGGCAGGTAGCACTCATGCAGCTCAGGCCTGTGGAGAAACTATAAAAACATGCACAAGTTCAGGAGCAGAAGGTTTAAATTAGGCCTTGAGTAAACAAGCCGCTTGGGTCTTTGGTGTGACACTGAATATGAAGCATGTGTATGTGTGTGTGTGGATGGCCACAGTTAAGTCCTGCTTTCTTGGAAATGTTCTGTTTATGTTCAGCCTTTCCATTCCTCATTGCTTCTGGAGATCCCCCAGACTGCGTCATTTCACCTCTCCAAACATCCTCTCTACCTGTGCTCGCCCAGGAGGCAGAGCTACCGAGGTCCTCTGCAGCAAACCCCACCCCACCCCCCCAATCCCAAACCTTTTGCTCTCCTCAGCAGGGGTTGAAGCTGGTTAGCACCCCTGGAGTTTAATCAGTCCCCTACTTAGCCGAGCTCTTAAGACTGTAATCCTTCAAGCTGGGCCCTTTCATTGATTTAAGCATCTCCACAGGAACACTGGGTTCATTGAGGATTTTATTTGTTTGTGTTCTGTGTGTTAGGCAAAGAAAAATGTCAACAAACAGAGCAAAGGTTCTTCACATTCAAACTGAAACCCCTGCCAGCCTGAAGGCTTATTGGCAATTCTAGCTAAGGATTTGAACAAACCCCTGACCCTGTATTCTGAACCTGAAGGGATTTATACTTTTGCGTCTGTGCATCAGTTTTCATTTATACTTCTGCGTCGTTGTTTGCGTCGACATTCAGTACACATGCAAACCACTAGTCTGCAGTGTCCATGGGCATGTTGCTTGTATAACCAGCAGACCACGGCAAAAGCTAAAGAAGAAGCAGCTTGTAGGGGGATGGCATCCCCCTTGTTAGAAAAAAGGAGAAAAAAAGCATCCCCTCTATCCCCCTTACCATCCCCTTTAGATTAATAATTTTGTTATGTAAAACTTACCATGCAAATTAAATATTAAAATTCTCTGTGTATGATCATTTACGAACTAAATAATGGTAATTGGCAACTTTTGACGTTCTTTAAAAACAAGACAGCAGAAGGTGATATTTCCTTCGAGTTTAAAGACCCCTGACATAACATCATTGTGCTGTATGTGTGACTGAGGGACAGAGAGATAATATTGAGAGATGACATTTTCAATTACATCTCTGATTTTGCAAAAAAATAAAAAAATAAATAAGCCTATTAGAATGCAATAAGGAACAGCGCAAAGAGAACAACCCTGCTGTGTTTTATTCCTGAATGAATCTGTTTTTGAACAAATCAAGTGAGCCAGTGATTCAATGATCCATTCATAAAGATAGGCTCTTGATTCATTTCTAATTTAATCAGCCGTTTTGAATTAAAGATTTGACTGGACGATTCAGTGAATCATAAAACAGGGATTTGCTGCCACCTATTTGTGGTTTTTGTGTCATATATATGTATCTATGACAGGCCTAAACCAGCCAAGGTACAAGCAGAAAGCATTCCTAATTTACAACTGGGAACGCTGCCTCGAAAAAACTTTAAAAAGCATGTCTGCATGACTGTGTAATGAAGCACATGTGAAATCAGTCCAGTAGAGGGGCAAGATATCACAGGCGGTGTGACGTAGAAGTTTCCACCCTGCCAGATGGTTTACTAAGGGAATAAATCTCTTGAGACCAGTGTCAGTGTACTTTGTGTACAAGTGTCTGGTGTACTTTGAGCAGGCAGCTTAGCACCCTGAAGCAGATGATTGGCAAGGAACAACTGAACTGGCTGCTCTAATAACCTCCTTGGAGGATACAAGCTTCTGGGTGGACACTGAGAACTGTGCTCCCTGGAGACTGCTTTACCCTGAAGCACCGGAGGTGGCAGGGTTTACAGACCAGGCACCATATGATGAGGTGCACACCGCTCTTCCCAAGAGGAGCTTGCCCTCAGAAGCCTGGCGCCTGATTCTTCAGGACTTCTTCGCCAGAGTCTTCCAAGAAAGAATAATGGTCCTCAGAACCGCAATCTCCCTGGACAACTTTGGCTAAGAGCCTCGTCCCAATCCCTGATCACTCTGCATGTGAGCACGGGAAGCGATGCTCTTCTTATGCTGCATCCTGTATGAGGAGCAGGAAGATGGCTGGGGTTGCTCCCACTCATCAGCTCCAAATAACCAGACAACAGCAATAATGAAACCACTGGAATGCTGCTGCCTGCTTCTTTCCTTTTTGAAACTTCTCAGCGAAAGGACTGACTGTGTCACCGAAAAGGCCAGATGGAGCAAGCAGCGCTCCAAAAGGAAGAACCTGTCCTTACCCTTCATATCTGCTTGTCTGCTTGGTATGCCTGCAACACCACCATGGTGTAAAGACAAGCATAAGCTTTGTCCACCAGGGCCGATGTTGTCTTTAAAGACCTGGTGGGCAACGCCGGAGTCTTCAGCGACGATGCTGACCCTGGGAGGACAGATAAATAACAAGTGTCTGTTCAATCAGCGTGGAAGAAGTGACATAAAATGCAGGAAGCATACGTCTAGCTTGCTTTTAGGACAATCTAACTGCTTCTCAGCCAGCCAATCGATTTTTAATTTAGCCACAGCATGAGTCACCACCTCTAATAGCTCCTCATACTGGATGGGCTAGGGTGATGAATCCCCAGCCTCATCCTGTTCGATGCTCTTCACATGGACCTCCTCAGAGGAAGAGAGGTGAAGCAACATGATCTTATTCCGGGGGAAGAAACCACAGAGCATGCTTCAAAACCCTGAGAGCGAGCACTGGATCTAGATAGTGAGGTCACAGGAAGGGCCATGCCCATCTGCAACCACTCCACTAGATGCATCTGGGATCTTTCAATCGCTGCTCTGCCTTGGCCGCCGGTGGATCAAGAGCCTCTGCCCCCTCCTCAAAGAGTGCCAGGTGGGAGCAGAGTGTGTACAGTGGCAGCAGCTCACAATGCACACAGTCAGCTCCTTTGAGAGCTGCCTGTGCATGCTTCTCTTCTAGACAAGCAATACAGAGAGATGTGTATCCCTGCCTGTAATTAAACAAGGACAGGGAAGAAAACTGATTAAAATGCTGATTGTCTTTCTCTATATAACTTAATTTGTGAACTGGCACAATACACACACTTAAAAAACACACCATTTAGACGGAAACAACACAGGGCGCTTGCTGAAGAGCAGAAGCTAGCAGGAGCTTAATTATGCAAAAAGCTTCAATTGCAGGTTGATGCAGAGATGGCGACAAAGAGGCAAAACTTATGGACTGCAGCTTTAAAGCTTGTCACCCCACCCGTGACATCTCGCTACTCTACTGGATTGATTTCACATGTGCTTTATTACATGCAAATTAATTCCAAAAGCGTTTCTGATGCAGCTCGAGTTCCTGAAAGGGAAATACATTCAGCAAAATATAGTTTTAGTATAGCTATAAAACAATTCTCAATTTCAGGGCTCATAAGGAAACAAACAAAAATAGTTAATTTAATAAAGATACCTTTGTTTTTATTAGAATTCTTTTTTTTTTCTTTTTTTATACACAGAATAAGACAGAAGACATAATTAATATTGTCTTGTAAGACATGCTCCAATAATCTTTGTTTTATTGTGTTCAACTTCAGAAAGGCTTTTTTACAGTGTTGTTTAAAAACCCTCTCAGTGACTGTCAATTGAACATTGATAACTTTGAACATTAACTTTGTTATTCTGTCATTTCTCTCATACAGAACATTGTATGCACTATGGGACTAAAGTGGTACCCTATCCCAGAGGCCCTCCACTGCATAAAGGGATGCGAAGTAAGACCTACCTCACACACGCACACACACACACACACACACGCACGCACGCACGCACGCACGCACGCACGCACACACACACACACACACACACACACACACACACACACACACACACACACACATATATATATATATATATATATATATATATATATATATATATATATATATATATATATATATATATATATATATATATCATAATGAAAATAATTATATTTTTTAATAATTATTTTTTTATTTGTTTTTATTATATTTATATATTCCTTTATTTGCTTTTTATTTGTTGAAAATCATTTTTCTTTATTAAATATTTAATTTGTATTCATCTATTATTTCACTTAATTCTATTTATTTGTTTGTTTTAAATTATTTTTGATTCATTTATTTATATTATTCAGTTAACTGGCTGTTCACCATATCCAAAATCCCATTGTAAGTTTGCGTGATTACAACATTATGCCCTAATAGTCATTTCAAGGTAATCTCCCAGTCATAGCTTTACGTTCTATACAGTCATGGAGGTCTGTTCTCTGGAGCATGAACTTGAACAGTTGTTTCTGCCATCTTCTCACGTTCTTTGAAGTATAATACATAAATAAACATGCTGTGCTTAGTGTCTTCCTCTCATTTTGCTCTTTGGGCCAGTCTAGCCTCATCTGTGTTAGGTTTAACAGGGCCAACAAAAGCAGACAAGTGGGATTTGTTACCACCTTTGTTTTTGAGGTCAATTTGTTTTCTTTTTGCATTTTAGACTAACCTGGAAACCTAATTTAGAGGGTGTCATGTTCCCAGTTTCCTCAAATCACAGAGTGGGAATAAAAAAAAACAGCTACTGTGTTTTCTTGCAGAAGGAGCTGTTGAAAAGTCATTTGCCAATGAAAAGACTAAACTGACATTTTTTTTTTACATATACTGTACAGTATGCTGCTTTTTGAAGAAACACAATTTCTTAAAAGCACATGTGACTTTTCTCGCCAAAGACACTTCTAAAACAAAGGCACTGCTATCTTGAAAGTCAAATTAATCTGCACGTCTGTCTCATTTATAACAAGTCTTGCTGTGGCAGACTTTTGAACCCAACTCATCCTGACCCAGTTTCAATGGGTGGTAATTAGCAGCCCTCTGAAAGCATTTGGGTTTGACCAGAGAGATGATTTCAAACTGGAAAAGGTCACAGGTGTGTTGGGCAACCTTTTTACCTGTCAATATTTAAAATGTGTAGTAACACATATAAGTTTAATAGGGCTTTGGTTTCCACATTAAAAGTGGCCTCGACCATCCACAAGCCCGGGAATACCAACTCAGTTTTTCCAGGGCAACATAACTGCAACAGACTCAAGTCTGTTTTTTTTTTTTGTTTTTTTTTTTGTCTCTTTATTTCTTGCTAACTGGTTTTATATGACTAAATTGATGAAGTTTATGGGGGGACACGTTTATATTTGACAGTGTATTGCTGATGTTATTTGTGTTTATATTGTTGGTGATTTCATGTTACAGAGCAGTTTTATCTGTTTCTCACCAGCCGTTCATGGGTGATAATTACTGCGACGCCATCAACAACCGAGCATTCTGCAACTATGATGGGGGAGACTGTTGCCATTCTACTGTTAAAACCAAAAAGGTATGTTTTGGTATTCTTTAGCTGTTTAATCTGTTGAATCCCTTGTTTATGCTTCAAGAGCTGGTAAATAATCGGAGTAAAAAGCTGTAAATTGCATAATTTGCTTAGTTACTACAGATTTAAATAGGGTAATAAATCTTGCGTAATAATAATCTCCTCGGAGAGGAAACTGAAGGACACCCGCAGAAGTGGGGTAAGCTCTCTGAACCATACCCACAATGCACTGTAGACATTGTAGATGAAGCACGCACGTGTATGTTTGGGTGTTTTTCTAAAGCCATGGCAACAGACGGTTGCATATAGCATTTCCATATGGATATTCACCTCACTTTCCAAAAAAGAGAAAGATCCGAGAGTTTAATCCCGAGGGTGGTAAATAACCATAGAAAGGCTTTTTCTGCAAGCTTGTGTACTGTTCTTTTTCCAATTGACTTGTCATCCTCTTTCACTTGATCCTCCCTTGCTTTTTCCTTGAGCAAGTTTTCCTGGCTGCCAGAGAAAGTGAACTTCTCTTTTGACAGACAAAGAATGAAGTAACTTCTCCAAAGTAACAACAGCGAACTCTGGAAGCACACTGGACGGCTCTACTCGTGCATGTTGCCAAAAAAAAAAAAGTTGGCATGTGTGATGACGCATTTCCCGGCAGAATACACAACGTGTTGTGAAAGATCTAGAAATGGCAGTTGGAACTGTACTCTTAACATTTAAATGCAGCTGTAAATCATATAGAAACATATAAACTCAAGGGGGCCATTTGCTTTGTCACGCCAGAGGATTGCCCAAGCAAATAATAAAATCAACTGCACATCCTCCACCACTCAGGCTGAGCTGCTGACCAATTCGTTGTCAATTCTGAATTGTGCTAATAAGTGGCTGTAAATAAGGAATTTTATTTTCTTTGTAAGTTGAGAACAAAAGGAAGTTTTACAGTCTTGTATGAATTCTGAAAGGTTGCTGCCAAAAGCAAATAATTGATTAAATTGCTCCACCACAGGGCAAGTGTGTAATTTTTTGTATTTAGAAAAGCCAATAAATGATTATGAGGGTTGGAGGTATGGGTAAGTTTAAGGGTGGGATAAGGTGTAAAGTATGGGTCAACAGTGTAATTATAAATGTAATTACAGAAATTAAATACAGATGTAATTACATGTAGTTTTTTTTTTTTAAATATAAGTACAATGTAAAAACATGTATGTACACAATAAGTATAAATTATTAATTAAAATTTAAGTACATAGTAGTTAAGGCCACTTAATATAAAGTGGGTCCTATTTTTTTTATCAGACTTTAAAAAAAAGTTCAACTATGCAAGCAAAATGATAAAACTGAGTTTTAAAATCAGAATTGAGACAAACACTTCTCACAGGCAACTGAAAAGAGACAAGACTCATTCGAAAGGGATTACTGTAAGTAAACAGAACTGTTCCTAACGATACATTCAGTATGGTACTGATAACTAATTACTATCCACACTACAATGATCTTGAGTATAACATAACTATGTTGGCATTGAATGAAAAAGAAGTGTTTGTATTGATTTTTTTTATTTGGTAATGAGAGTGACACAAAGTTAATTAGCCAAACAATAATGGCTTCATCCTCATTGGGTGCATTATGTACAGTATTTTTGTATAGTTTCCATAAAATTGTGCTTAAGGATGCTTTCACGTTCACTAAATATGTTAAAATGTATTTAAATTTCACAATATTACGGTTTTTACAGCATTTTTTTTTTTTTTTTAATAAATGCAGCCTCAGTGATTATAAGACTTCTATAAAAACACTTACCAGCCCTAAACAGTTGTGTACATTAAGAAAGATCCAAGTTAAGCTTGTCTGAGAAAATGACAGTTATAGTTACCAAGGTGTGACGGTTCAGGGCATTTTTAGGAATAATATTTCAACCTCCCAGAAAGTAACTGGGTAACCAATAAAACTTGTTCATTGTGTGCTTAAGTTGTCATACTCTTATGACTTCTTGTCCTATTTAATGTACTTTTTGTTCCTTCTTTGTCTGGGAGCCGCAAAAAGGTATCATCTTCCACAATTACTTGAAAGAGAACACTTACAGTAGATCGGGTCACATCAAATCATAACAGATAAGACTGAAATTATGTTTTGATTCCTTCCCCCATTTGATGCTTTATTGGATTCAGTAAACAGAATTTGGTGGCTTTCACTGGAGCTCTGTGTACTAATGTCATTTTTGGTGGTCTTCGTGGGCTGTTTTCATTGTTTCTTTGGAAGGACTCTATGTTTTTCAATCCAGTGTTCCAATAACTCACAGTATACATTGCTTGTATTTGTCAGGCCTCTTGTCAGCCAAGGTCTTTTCCTCCCAAATGCACCATCAATAGCAAATAACTGCCCTCACAAGCCCCACAGAGCAATTAGGAAAAACTAACCCGGGCCTCTGACGTGCAATGAGCAGACAGAAAAGCAACATTGACACAAAGCATCCTATTAGTTTGTTGGACTTGAGGATGACCAGGATTTGAATCAGTGCCTTATAATGATGAGGTCTTCCATTTTAGAGGTGAGGTCATGACGACAGAGCTAAATTTGCGTCCAGTTGATGTGTTTAGTGGAGACGCTAAACATTTTCTAGCAAAGTCCTCCAGATTTCCGTTGAACTGTACCCAAGTATAGCTTAACAGTGGAATTGCACCCTATGTATAAAACTGCACTGCCTTACGTTGTGTAGAGAGTACAGAGGAGTAATATGGAAATGGGATTTGGTAAAAATTGTTGTAGGTTAGTTGTAGGATCTCAGCTGGTGCATCCAACCCAAATGCCGAATATATTAACTTGCTAAAAAATAGTTTGTTTGTGCAGTAAATTATCGGCTACCATCGAATTTCAAGAGACATTTACAAACAAAACAATGTGCAGCTGAGTATATTATAGTGTTTGTTTTTAAGGACATTTTCTGTTTACTCTTGTGTCTCATTTTTGTGGGCAATTGTTCAAATCTTCTTTTATTACTATTGAGGCTACTGGAGAAATCACAGTTCCTCTACCACCATCCCAATGACATCAGTACAGAAAAGGTCAGATGTTGTGAGAACATTCAGCGGTTGCAAGGTTTGCTGAAGGAAAAGTGCACTGACAGCTCAGCTTACTGTCAAAAGCTTCCTGCAGACTTCTCAACCTCACTTCTTTCAAACTTATGTCAGAGTTTGTCTGAAGCTTGTGAAATGCTGATATTTATACTATCCAGATGTCATGGGCTCAGTGGCATGAACTGAACATTAAAAGTTGGTTTGCTTGCATTGGCATCACCTAACGTCAGTTTATAAGTCATTTATTTGGAAGCAAACAACATATTAATTGTAGCTGGACTAATACATGCTCTAATACCTGGAGTATTAAACTCTGGGTGGGTAACTCATCCTGCACTGTTTGTACTACAGATAGTTGGAATAAGTATTATTCTTGCTTAATATTTCCATTTTAGAAGAAAAAAAAAATTAAAAAGGAAAATAGTTTAAAACAAACGTTCAGTAAAATGAAATTAAAATGTCATAATGTATAAATAATTAGTTAACTACAATATCTCTGGTTCCTTGGCATCAAAAGAGTTTAAAACCCCTGTTCTAAGATACCTACTTGTAGCTACAACTCAGTTTTGATAAATTGTTCACTTTTGCAGTTGTTTTAACTTTAAGAAAGGAACGAAAGTTTTTTTTTTTTTTTTTTTTGTGTTTTTGTTTGTTTTCCCTGGAAACAATTCAGGGATGGCTGCATACACACACACACCCACACTTAACGCCTGGAGAAGTGCAGGTCGGTTGTAATGAGGAGTGTGGCAATGGAGGGAATGTTGTCAGCCAGAGTTTGTGGGCACTATGAATGGACTAGATTTACAGTTGGGAAAATCCCCTACAGTGGCTGGGGACACCAAAAGGAAAGGCCTGTGTATTTCACAGGGCAAAGAGAGGGCATTCCTTTCCTCAACGCTTCGAACACAAGAGATTCCTTGTTACTCTGTACACATATACGCTCTTGTGTTCCCTCTTTTTTCACTCTGCACTCGCAGACATCCAGTGCACACAAACAGTATAGCTCACAGGGACTGAAAAGATACCTAAAAACAAGCTGGGGTCAGTGGTTCATGTATACTAGAGGTGCAGGTGTGGATAAGATTCTCAAAAATGTGTTCCATTCTGTGGATACTTTTGGACACATGGAGTTGTTTTCACTGACAAACAGTTTTTTTTTTGTGTTTTTTTTTGCATTCCATCTTCAGTGTTCCGCATCCTCTTTTTCCCAAATGGTAGAATAGTTAGAACTAAATAAAAGGATAATGATGTTATTTATAAAATGAGAGCACAATGTACTTTGGTCGGTGACACAGACAAACACACACAAATAAAAGTTCAGCTCTCACCGTATCTAATTTGACAAAAGTGCAAGTCTAGTTTTGACTGATGTTTGATAGATAGCACATCTGACCACAGTATCAACCAAGGTCAACTGTAAAGATTTTTTACTGTATTCAATTCTGTTCTTCAAAAAGCTTGGTTTGTCTCAACTTATTATTATTATTATTTTCATTCTGTGAACTGTTTGTAGTCCTTGTTGACTTTTACGATTTTTTAATTTGCATTGTAAAAAAAAAAAAAGAATTTGCTTTAGTCTATCAACTTCAAAACATTGTGTTTAATGTATTGTAACTTGCTGTTTTTTTATTAATATTTGTGAAATTTAAATAATTTTTTCAGTTAAACCGATGCTTTCATCCAGAGGAACTGACAAATTACAATTTTGCGATTTTATATTTCAGTAATATTTGCTGATAAATATTGTTGTTTGAGATTTGAATGACGGTGACAGCTTTCGACCGGGAAAGAATACGAAGATCCGAGATGATGTTTTGGTTATAGATACTGTACACTATTGGTTTGGTAGCTGTTTTTTGTCGTTCCACTGCTCATTCTTAATGAACTCTTAGTAGTTTGCCCAAAAATTTTAATAAACAATCTGTCATCAATTACTCACCCTGCAGAAAGTCATACAGGCATAAGGTCAAGTAAATTATGAAAAACTTTTCATTTTTGGGTGAACTATCCTTTGGATATCACTTATTTGTAATGTAATTGATGAAACATTGTAACCCCTTCTGCTATTATAACACTGCTGTATTATGGTGAATGTGATCACCTCAATCTCTTGGACTCAACCCACTTTGATATTTTGTCTGTGCCAGGTGATTCCATTCCCTATGTCGTGTGACATTCGAGAGGACTGTGCATGTCGAGACCCCGACGCCCAGGAGAACAACAAAGGAGTCCGCCACAGGTCCATTGGCTGAGCTTGGTACCCCCAGTGGCACCCAGGGGGCCTGCTGGGTAACCATTTTTCTCTACATGCTGCTTACAAGAGGGCCTTCCCACTCACACCGCACTCCAACATGCCCTCGTTTCCTCATCAAACCGCGACAACTTAAGAGTGTAAGACACTCAAAAACAAATAACCAACCAAACACATCAACAACAGGTTTCGCAAAGGACAAGAAGTGGAAGTTTTATGAATGACTTCTGGCAATAGCAACCATAGATGTCATCAACCTAAAGCTCAAACCAGCCTGGGCTGACAGTTTTGTTGTTTTATGTTTGCTTTCATTGATCATTATTTGTAAAGCGCAACCATGGCAATGTTGTTTTTATGTAGAGCCAGAGGAATAAGGGAGGAAAGGGAAAAAATGCAGCTGTTAATGTTTGACTGCAGTCAGAAAATAGGACGATTCCAATCGAGTCGAATTGCAAGACTTCCAAACTAAAGCAAATCGGTGAATGAGAGGACCTCTGATGCTTCCACGATACCCCTTAACACCTGACCTCCGAGACCGTCTCGATGAGAGTTTAGCCATACGCTGTGTCCTCTCAAATCAAGTGTTCTCCGTCTTCTTATATTAACCATTTCAGATATCAAAGAGGAAATACATACAAATGGACCCTAACATCAAATCCAAATCTGTGTCACACGAATGGCTTGCACTCCTCTGCATGTTTGAGCCGCTCGTACTCACTTGGAAAAAAAAAAATCTGGCTGACAACCTCAGCGCCTGTATGAAACATCGAGGGATGATGGGAATGTTTCACAGCGCATAGGAAGATGTACGAGTGCAGCTGCTGTGGCCCTAAATCACAAAATCCTGTATATCAGCAAGAAATGCACAAATCTGATGCCGAAAAATCATCAGAGGAGGTGTTGATCCAGTGAGTTACATCCAGAGAGAGAGAGAGCTTGTGAAAGAAGCTGTGTTAGCACAGCTGTTGCTGCTAGTTATGCTGCCATGGCAATGCAGCCAATTCTGTCTATGGACAATTTGTAGCTTAGTCTGCCATAGATTTTACCTCTGGTCAAAATGCAGTTATGTCAACTTTACAGGAATATATATATTCATATAAACGCATTCTATATACACATTTATATATTCATATAAACAGCTTTATACGTGTAGATATGCCAACAGGTTCCCCTCTGCAGAAAAAAGGCTGTTTTGTTTGGGCTGTCAAAGTTCACACACTAATTGACTTAATGGTTTCAGTCTGTTCTGTGTGATTTTCCGAAAAGTGATCTGAGCTGAACATTCAGAGCTCATTGAAATGGATTGCGCACCCGTGTTGCTATCAGTAAATGAAGAAAGATGTTCTTTACAGATGACTTATTTATAAATCAATCCCTGATGGGACGTATTTCCTGCCTGCGTGTTTGATAGCTATGATTAATGTTAATAATTAGATTGACTACAGAATTTCTTTTTGAAACGAGTAAAAATGAACGCGTCTGGTGTCATATATATATATAGACATATCATCTACAGTACGTCAATTGCCACGCTCAAATACACATATTCCCCGAAACTGATTGTGTTAATGCCGTGCATTAGAACTATGAAACAGATTATGAGATTAATCATTTTCATAGATTGATAGCCCTTTTAGAGACTCAGTAGCCAATGAGATCACTGACTAAAAGAGAAATACAATTATATACACGCTGACACAGCATATCCCGGACACAATTAATTACTCATATAAAATGTGCAGTCAGTCAGCGTTTCCTTGTTGATGAAGAACAGCTGAAGGGTATTCAGGACAATAACATATTTTATTAGAAGCCATGTGTCCATAAAAAAAAAGCTAAATTATAAGAAAAGTGAGTTAAATATTGACGCAAAGAATGTAATTTAGCCTTCATTGTGAATACAGTTAGCATTTAGCATATAGCATTATATTTGTAAAAAAAAAAAAAGTTAAACTATGTAGAAAACATAAAATATTTTTAGGCTTTGCAGTTCATATTCATTTGGCATTTTGTAATAGATATATCTCATCGGCAGATATGCCATCACTGCTCCCCTTTTTGTGGTGCTTATTATTTTTGTGAAAAAATAACTAACTGTAACATTAGCGCATAACAGCAGTGTATGTAACAAGTGGCTTAAAGTTCAACACAACTGCAAATATGCTGTTTAATAATAGGTATTGTTAAGATTTATATGTACACCTGTGTAAAACTGCAAAGTAGAGTCTATGGTAGTGTGGTAGTAATGGCAGTAAGTATGACCCCATTTAATACCTACACATTGGTATACAAACCACTTTTAGAAAGCATAGAACATCTAAGGAACATAAAAACGTCTTGGAAGCATTTATCAGCCACCCTCACAATCTCCCTGAGCTCTCAGAAATACATCTAAATGACATCTTTCTCATTACATTAGCAATGTAGCATAGAAACAACAACAACTGTTGTGATAGAAGTGAAGCTACTTATCAAACCAGCATATCCCAACATCACAGGTTGTCTCAGCCCGGCCAATGATAAGAGGTTATTTCTATGGCATTGAGGTCAGTGAATATTCTCTTTTTTTTTTTTTCAGAAGTGAAGAGTTTAAGGTAGGAAGGGGCTTGTGTGTATATTTATATCTGGTGGTTTTGTTCAACTGTATCTCTGTCAACCAATATTTTTATCTTCAACAACAGTTGCTGCACTTCTTTGAACAGTTATTTTGTTGAAATAGTAAAAAAAGAAAAAAAAAATAAGTTTACCATATAAAGAAAAGCTGCTATGGTTAGACAGGTTATCATAATTGTTAAATTAAATATATAGTCGTTTCGTGTATGACATCATTGAATAGTACTTCATACTGTGTCTTGTTATGTTCTTCTCTTTTCACTACCTTTGGTTGAAACTGCAAGTATAAAAGAGAAATGTGTGTAGTCCGACCATCTAAGGATAGCCAAAGGAAAAAAATCTGATCTGCGAGAGACATGGCAACAGTGAGATGACAGAGTAGGTCATGCCAGTCGTGACTTATTTCTTCATGTACACAAGCAGTCGTCATTTCTTTTGATGTAAAGATCATGTCATATTTAGTCTGTATAGACGTCTTTATTCCTAGTATTAAACTGTATGCTGTTATTGCATTGTAATTGCTAAAATACTGCTGCTTTTATTCTATTATCACTTGGAAAGAGTGCCTAGAACAAATACCAATATATGTGCAATTATATGAACCAGTATCACAAGCGGTTTCAGACATCACTGAAAATGTACTTTTACTGAGCTTTACAGTACATACAGTTCTTTACTGGAGTGTTGTACACAAACGGCGATCAACCTTTTCTGTGTTTTTTTCCTAGAAATGTAAAAAAATTGGAATGCATTCTAACGCAAAATTAACTTGTTCTTTTGAAGCCATGAAAAACCAGATCAAATCAAATGAAGTTTGTTGAAACAGTCTACTGTAAACTTTACAGGATCTTTTTTTTTTTACGGGCTGTACCTCATGCCTGTAATGTTTGCTGCTTACTTATTCAGTATTAGTAATTTAAATATCTTAGCAATATACAGTGTTGTAAATAATATCATTATTTATTAAGAATGTTGTCTTTTTTATTTATATTTACACAGTTCATCTAAGTTATTTTTATATGTCTCCAGTTTTATTTGGTGTGATCAAAAGCCTTTTTTTCCTTGCTGTTCATTTCTCTGTTCTGGATAGGAAGCAAAGGCCTGGCGTAAGAAATGACCTGTTTTCCCAGCCACTCAATTTGTGTGAGTAATGAATAAAAGTCTCTAATGCACAAGGAAAATGTTATAGAAGTGCCACCTTTGGAAAATTATACAAAGCGTTCCTTTGCCGTATTGACTTCCACCGGTGTTTTAAATTCCCTATGTTTGTATATTCTGGGGAAACTGGTCAGAGAGGTTCCGTTTCCAATTGCTGAGTAGATACATTGAACCGGTCTGGAGCTCGTGTGGTTTTGTGTAAATAGTAGAATAGGTGAGAGGAACTGAAAGACTGCTTGTGGTGGCTCAGCTGCTGATGTTTGGCTACGTATAGAAAGCCTCATGTATAGATTGCTTCTATAATCTAGCGCGTGTCCCTACATTTTCATCCTCACCGCAGAAAGAGGCATGTCCTCATGTCCGTACATGCAGATGAAGTTGTACCTCAGCAAATTAATGTGCTATTTTGTACATCCAATTTTGTGATTTAAAGGTTTCAACCTGTTAGAGGTTACTTTACATCCTGAGATTTTTGCCGTAATTTCTAGAGGTGCTCCGATCACGATCGGCCGATCGTTAATGCGCATCTCGTCAGTAGGCCTAAAGCCGGTTCTCTAATCAGCGGTTAATTCCATCAGGTGCGTGATTTCACAAAGAGCAGCTGTTACTACACAGAGCCGTTGTTAATAGAGAAGATGCGCAAATCCACTTCATTTTCAGTGTTTTTTGGCGCATATTCTCAGTTAACAACGGCTCTGTGTAGTAACAGCTGCTCTATGTGAAATCACGCACCTGATGGAATTATCCGCTGATTAGAGAACCGGCTTTAGGCCTACTGACGAGATGCGCTTTAACGATCGACCGATCGTGATCGGAGCACCCCTAGTAATTTCGCTTTCTGTGTTTCTACACAGCTGTGTAGGTTTTGTACAGGGCTACTAGTAACATTGCTGGACATTAATATTAGACCAGTTCAGCATGTTTTTCTCCAATCCCATAGAAGATTACAGTTGCAAGATCTAAACCGTGTTCCCAAAGTCTGAGATGTAAAAAGTCTTATGGTTTGCTACTTTCATCATAGTATAGCCAATTTAGATGCATTTAATCATATGTTTTTTGCAACGAGAGATAATTGACCCCATTATGTGTCATTTGAATATTCATTTTGTTTGCTGTTTTTATTTTCACAACCTTTATATCTAAATCAAATGTTACATGTTATTTGATTTATATTATTATCCTGAGAGTGTTTCTTTTCAATGCCCTGCCTCACTCGTTTGGTCTCCGAATTTGGATATTCTTCTGTGACTGCACTGACATAAAAATCAAGACCAGACATGTCGTTCTGTATCTCCAAATACAACCCTAAAAGGCTTGACCTCCTACTTTGATGGTCTCCGTGAGCACTGGTTAGACTCAATAAACCCACTTTGCTCAGTATACATCCTAAATGCACTGTTTTGGGCACTTACCACAATATCATTTTAATAACAAATTGATTTGTACCATATGTCATTTTTCATGATTATGTCTGATTGTTTGTTCATTTGTTAGTGTTTTTTTTTCTGTATAATGTTGATATTATTTGTCACAGAGAAGACTAGTGTACTGTATATTTTCATGAACTCCTCAAGCATTATTAACAGTAAGTACATCAATGTTATTTTTTCTATGTATTATTTAGAAAATAAACACTGGTTAATGAAATGTAATTCTACCGCTTGTTTTACTTGCTTTGTGAAACCTAATGCAGGCACTTACTCCTGTAAGTATATTTCTGAAATTATCTCTAAATATTGTAATGGGAAATATAGAAGAGTGGGGTCACTGTAACTATAACACCTTCTGCGTGTTGCCACCTCAGTTTTGAACAGGCAAAGTGACAGTCCTCTTTCACAAGCCAAAATGTATATATTTATAAAATATTCTGTCCTGTTTGTCTCAGGGAGTATCATATCACAGTTTGCACTTTTATTTACATTTGTTCATAATTTGGACATAATGAAATTTCATTAAAACATCACTAAACCCTTTGTTGCATGACTTTTACATTGTTACAAGCAAACAAACAATAGATTGTTTTGAACTTCCAGTTCCCCCCAAAAAAATGAATATTTTAATCCGAAGGGTGTTACTGATCTTTAAGAAAATTATTTATTCATGCATGTTTCATATTAAAATAATAATAATTAAAATATAACCCTTCGGGAGAAAAATAAATGTAATTTTATAACAACATGTTAAAGTATAGTGATATTTTTTGATCAAATTAACGCAGCCTTGGTGAGCACAAGAAACTTCTTTCAAAAACATTCACAAATCTTACTAAGTACAAACTTGATATAGTTTTCAACATACACTCAAATGTGAGCTCAGCTAATGCTTTAGATGGAGAGACAGAGCGCTTTTACATTGTGCTGGAATTACCAGTCAAACAGCATCTCATACTTTTTCCAATGGCCATTTTAAACACATTTGCCCCGGCCACATCAGCCAACAGTGTTGGTTTTCCTGCGATCGGAGGACACTCTGAGTAGGCAGTAAAATTGGCTTGGCTTGAGACAACTGTGGCTTTGTGGTTTTAAGAGCAGCCAGTTTAGTCCCAGCTTCACGGGGTCACCCAGAGGCCCGACTGCAGCTGAAATCAGAGCGGGTGTCCCTCTTTCACTGAGGGATTTTCCCCCGGCTTCCACAAGAGAGGAAAAACTGAAAAGCAAATCAGTTTTGGAAATGCACTTGGCCTCAGGCAATGGTGGTGGACAATTATACCAAGCAGTGGAGCTTGTTATTTTTTTTTTCAGCTCTAATCCTGGATCATTTGGGGAAACTGGTGAAAGACAACGCAACTGCTAAAGACTGGTGGTTAGTGTGAAAATACGAGCGCTGTAAACAAGCCTACAGGATATGAGAATAAATAGCTGTTTCTTTATTTGAACCAGGTTGTTTATTTAATTGGAAACTTATGAGGATCATATACATGTAGTCCACAAAATGTCTGCTATGTAACAGTGGCATTATTTTATTTAACAATGCCCAGAAATGCTTTTGATATTTGTTTAAAATGATATTATCTAAACAATCTGATTGAAAATTGTTTCTACACCAATTATGTGTCAGTATAGTTCAGAGATGGATATGCAGTAATCAGTTATGTCCAAAGAGAAACATTTTGAACTTTTCCTTGGGGTATATCATTTATTACATCAATCTTTCAACTTTTTTCAGTGGTTTTATATTTTATTATATGAAGGTCTCTCTCTCTCTCTCTCTCTCTCTCTCTCTCTCTCTCTCTCTAAAACATGGTTTCATCACCATTTTTTGGGCACTTTTCAAATGCCTTTGTATGTATATTGTTTTACCCATGCCCCAGACCTAGTATTAAAACAAATTAAAAAACGAATTGAATTTTGATGTTTGTGATACAAAATGTAGCCATGGACTATATGTGATATTTTTATGGGCCTGTGATACAATCACAGAATTCACTGCCGCTGAAAAATAGACCAAATACAATACAGGTCTGCTGTTGGGATTCCAGCAGATTGTGTTGCTTTCCAGGATTCTCCTGGCACACAATGAAGGCACAGGGCCATTATCCTCGCATGGTTGCTTAAATAGTTCTCCCCGTATAATTTCAACATTAATGTTAAAGAAAAAAAATGAGCCCAACCAGCTCATATTTTTCCCAACATCATGACCACCTCATCATTCTCTGCTCTTTCTAATCCCCATAGACATGTTCAGCTCTGTGAGACCCTTCAAATGAGGCAAATAGTAGTATAGCAGCAGCAGCTATAGATGTCATAACCTGCTCCATCTGTTTATGCTGAAAGATGTTGACTATTATGCTGTTCCAAACATTTATGACTTCCGTTATTCCGTGGAACACAAATTGTAAGGAGATGTTTGATAAGCAGAATGTCAGAACTGTTATTGTACAACTTAAATAGATGCAGGCCAGGTAATGTCAAAAGGACATTTTTACCTTAAAAGTTTTCATTGATGAATCATTGAAACATCCATAAGACTTTTTAGAGCTGATCTACAGTACATGGGAATCACTTACAGCATTTAAAGTGAAAGTGAAGGTGAAAGTGACGTGACATACAACCAAGTAAGGTAACCCATAATCAGAATTTGTGCTCTACATTTTACCCAGTCAAAGTGCACACACACAGCAGTGAACACACACACCGTGAACACACACACGGAGCAGTGGCCAACAATTTATGCTGCGGTGCCCGGGGAGCAGTTGGGGGTTCGGTGCCTTGCTCAAGGGCACCTCAGTCATGGTATTGAAGTTTATTAGTTTTTCAAACGTCCATTAGCCTTTCTTTACACATCTTTAAAGTTACAAACATGGAACAATGGCATAGTGACAAAAACAGTATACCTTAAATTAAGACTTTGCTTCAATTTATTAAAGAGATAAGCTCTAGAATTTTGGACATTTTATTTTACAAAACTGTTTTTTTTTTTCTCACATTACAATGCTGTAAAAATCATCGCTCTCTCTGGGGCGGCTTTGATTGAAACAAAGACATTCTGGATTTAGGCCCTTTTTCACTGCTAAATATTTTCTTATCCAGTAAAAAGACTGTAATGCTTTGAATATTTTTTCTGAAATTAGATATCTGTTGAGGGGTGTTTGGGTTCACATTTGCACAACAGTCGAGGTTATTGACTAATTAAAGTCAATACAGATCCCTTTTTCCCCTTTATCATTACCTATGATTGATGATTAGTAGTGTGTTTATGACACATGACAATAAAACAAATAAATCTGTGTGTGTGTGTGTGTTTGTGTGTGTGTGTATGTGTGACTGAGGGTCTTAATTGATTTTTATTCATTCAACGTGAACTGATGTTCATTCATGATGTTCATTTTTTTTTTTTAGAAACATCAATAGCATTTGTATTAAATCTATATTCACTGAATTTAATCGAATCAAATCATGAGCTTGCGAATCAGAATTGAATCAGGACATCTGAATTGAATCATTAGGATTGAATGTATGCATATTGTCAAATAAAATAATTTCAATATTTTCAGAGCAAAGGCAAACAGAGGTTGGTGTGATGTCAATGGCAACAAGATGGCTTCAATAATATATGCCTAAAATTAAGTAAGTAGAATTCACACTGACTAAATTGAAGGGCTTTAGTATTGTACAAGATGTAAATAATTATGTTATGAACAATTATTTAAATAAATAGTTCTCCAGTTTAAAATTTTTTTGATGAAATGCCAATCCAAATGTTATGGTGACCAGAAATGTCTTGCAGCACATATAAGTCTTCTGAAGCAATACAATAGATTGTTGTTATTATTACACTTAAATTTAAATCTAAACATTGATCGAATCATGCATAAACAGCCTAGATGATAGCAGACAACCTCAACTAACATCATTGTTTTTTGCACACCACATGATTGGTCATTACATGTATGACATGCAGTAATGACAGCCAAGGACAAATGATGTTTGATGTAATGCAGTGTGCTACTAGTTTGGTTCAGACTGTGGGAGAGTAAATAAGTTAAATTTCAGTCTGTCTATCATTCCGGCCCTTTGTGTTTTGTGTTGCTTCAGAAGAATTCTTCCTCCAATTAAATCCCTTGATCCAAACATTATTTTGCATTAGGGCTAAGAATTGGGAGGTCCAAATCAGAAAAGAATTCTTCTTTCACTTTTTGATTCATAGATTTATTTTGGTAGTTGTCAGCAAAGCAACCATTAATTTCCTTAATTTTCCCATTATACATTTAATATATCGCATGTGTTGCCTATAAATGCTTCAATTGTCGTGTGAGAAATTTTTGGGGCTTATGACCTATTGTTTGAGAAAGTATATAAAAATTATATAACTCTTTTTTGAGAGTAGTCTCTAAATGTATTACTTTTTGATAATTTTGTTTATTTCAATCAATTTAGCCCTGTTCTGTCATCTTTGGGCTGTTTTTATGCTATAATAACACCTCTGATAACTGCCTTCGTTGTCCCCCAAACTACTGAATCATATACATCATCATTATTTAATTTATCATTATATTTTTTAGCAAAATTTGACATAATTTAATAACATTTCAATTTCCAGGTATAATTTCTCAATTTTATTTTTAGGTTAAGAAAAACTGAGGCATGGTCTGATCACAGCCTAGTATAGTATTTTGTTGAAATTACACGTTGCAGAAATCTTGAATCTATTAGGAAGAAATCAATCCTTGAATAAGTTTTATGGACTGATATTTATGGTCGCTGTGATTTTGCCAAGTAAGACATGTTCCTGGATCAACATCTTCTGATGATCCTGGATCAACATTATTGTCCAAAAATATAGACTTAACCCAATCCCAATCCCTACCCCTAAACCTAACCTTACCCATTATGTATTCTTAAAATCAGTGGGAAATAATAGCTGATTAACAAGGGAGTAGAAGCACCTAACTCTGATTGTAAGCCTAAAATAGATATATTCTGAAAAGTTATATCTCTGTTCTGATTGGTTGAGTGGAATGTTGTTCCAGGATCAACAAGGAAATTGATCCAGGAACATGTTGTACTTGGTGATATCACGCTCGCCGATATTTATATAGCACAATTAAAAACAAACCATGTTGACCAATATGCAACAACTAAAACCACACACAACAAAATAAAACAATAAGACAAAAACAATTACAATTTTATTAGAGTACCATAAAATAAAGTTCTTCAGCATAATAAAAATAAAAATAAAAATTTGGGTCCGGTTGAGTGGTGGTATATCATTATTTAATGTTTTATAAACTAGAAGTAAAATGCAAAAATCCACTCTGTAGTGCACCGGCAACCAGTGTAAAGAACTTTAGACAGGGATAATATGATCTTGTTTATGAGCAGCCCAGTAGTAGTTTTGCTGCTGCGTTTTAGACTAATTGTAATTGTGTCATAGCTGAATGACTAATCCCAATGTAAAGAGAATTGCAATAGTCCAACCTTGAAGAAAGGCATGGATTACTTCTTCAATTTTTTTTAAAGAAAGAAAAGTCTTTACTTTCAATAAAAGTTGAAGTTGGAAATAGCAGGATTTCACCACAGAGTTAATCTGCCTGTCGAAGAGATTCATCAAACACAACGTCCCAAATTTTTTTAACCACGGTTTTACAACAGAGGACAGCCCACCCCAAATTTAGTTTAGGAGAAAAAGAGGAATCGTAGGGTCCAAATATACATTTCTGTTTAATTCTCATTGAGATTCTGAAAGATTAAAGACTTGTCTTTACATCAGTCAAACAGGCCAAGAGGGTATTCAAATCATCTGAATTTCGTTTGATGAGCAGGTAAATTTGTGTCAGTGTAACAATGGAATGACAGTAAAATGTTTTCTAATAATAGAACCAAGTAACAGCATGTAAAAAGAAAACAGAATTGGGGCCAAGGTGAAACCCTGAGGAACCCTACACGATAAAACAGCTTTTATCATTGTTTGTTTCTTCTGATCCCATTTTCAAACTCAGCAATTTCTGTATTTCACTAATTTTCCACTGCGTTCTGTAGATATGATTCATTTTGATATCAAATCAAAATGAATCAAAACCCTCACAGTCACAATGAACTTAGAGGGAAAACAAAATCCACATCTCATTATGTGCTCCCTGCATTTCTTTCATATTTTGTCAATCTTTTTCTCTGTTTCAAGACATTGGTGGTAAGATCTGGGAAGATAAGCTTTACCATCGTATTGCAGGGGTTTTGATATTTCAACATGCAAAATGTGTTCTTTCATTTGATAATGATGAACTCAGACAATAAATGCCAGAGAATTTGTGGCAATTGTTGCTGATTGAACTGGAATGTCAAAGTTACCCTCACCCAGTACCTATGCCAGAAGTTTCATCACAAATGCAGTAGGTTTAACTTTCTCAACACCTTCATTTATTTCAACAGTTCAAATGTTTGTTTGTTTTGAGATCTTGACTCTAAAGCCCCGTCCACACGGAGACGGAGCTTACCCCAATCAGATCTTTTTTTTTCCTCGTCTCAAGAAATATCCGCGTCCACACGAAACCGCATAATGATGTAGTATACATGCCAGACCAGTATGTGGCAGTGTAATTCTGCCACAGAGATACACTAAAAACAGAGAAGAAGACTTGGACTATGCTCATAAACCTTGCGTGTGGTACACAAACGAACATGAAACAATACATTTATTAATCAGTGTTAATGTTAGTTAATAAAAAGACAATCGTTCAGTGTTTGTTCATTTTTTTTGTTGCTGTTACGTGACGTAGAGGTGTCTGACTAGGGGGGAGACGTGGGCTGATGACGTCATCGTTTCAGAAAATATACGGATTAGCCGTCCAGACGGCGTTTTCAAATTTATCCACTCTGGGACCCGGTTTCAAAAAATAGTGGTTTCACCTGATGAAAACGCCGGATTCGTGTGGACAAAACGCCTATCCGATAAAAAAATTGTGCGTATTCACAGAAACGCGTCTCCGTGTGGACGGGGCCTAAGTCAAAGATCTTTTTCCTAAACTTTTCACACTTAAATCTCCAAGTATGCACATCATTTCTCCAGGCACTATGTGAGTTTTGTTAACTTTTGTTGCCTCTTCTTCAGTCCAGGCCATTCTGGTGGAAATATTAGTGATACATTCAACTCTGGTAAAGTAGATGAAAGAACATCAGATTTTCTGTCAAAGGAGCTGTTTAATTTCACTATTGCTTCCATAATATCTATTTTTAACCACTTTTATGATAGCTTGATAGGCCAGTGGCTCCTCTGGAGAATTTGCAGTATTTTCCTCCTCTTCAAGATTCAACTTTTCAGCATTCTTCTTCCTTGTCTACATTATTCAGGATAGTAAGAATGAATGAGTAATGATTTCCAAATGACTAAAAGGTGTATTACAATGAAATAATTGAGAATAGCAGAGAGCTATTGAAAACACATTTACTCCATTCATTGCTGGCACAATTGCCCTTGTCCACATGATTTTTATCAAACAGCAAACAGGCAGCAGTGGATTTCTGGAGAGCTGTGGCTTTCTCCTTGTAGACTTTGTTAGATCCATGTTCTTTAAATTAAACAGGGCATGCACTGAATCCTGATCACTAACTGAAAACAACTCTTAAACAGATGAGCTCTTAATTCACCTTCATAATAACTGCTAATGCTAGAGAAGTACATACTTTAGCCCCTCTTATATTAGATATACTGTATAATATTATATCATTTCCAAGAAGAAATAAATGACAAAGTATTTATTTCCATCTCATTTATTTGAATGGGTTCTCTTTGTCAACTCTCAGAAATTGCATGAAAATCTGATGATGTTTTGGGTTATATTTATGCAGAAATATGGAGAGGTGCATATTTTGCACCATTCTAAGAGGTGCAAAAACTTTCAAGAAGCACTGTATATATATATATATATAGCTTTACCTATGAGTGAAATATATTTCCATCTAAAGCCTTAAAAGTCTAATGAATGTATAATGAATACATTTTTATTTATTTACAAATGCACAGATTCTAAAAACAAATCAAACATTTTCTACAATTGTTATATATATATATATATATATATATATATATATATATATATATATATATATATATATATATATATATATATATATATATAAGGGCTGGTAAGCGATAATTATTATTATTTGTAATCTAATTAAGTACATGATGTGGTGATTAATTAATCGAAATAATCGCACATCAAATTAGGAGAAATTACTCCCAAAAGTTAATTTAAAACATTGTTGTGTAAACCAGCAAAAAGGCATTACAAAAAGTGGGTTCAGCAAGAAATATTTTATTTGATCAAATTGATTACATATTGCCTACTCTTTTGGACAATCTGAGTAAATGATGAAAGAATTGTATTTTTGGTTGGGTGAACTATTACTTTAAGGTCAAGTGTATCAAATGCGTTAATAATTTTAATGCGTTATTTTTCTAGCCCTAATAAATAAATAAATAAATAAATAAATAAATAAATAAAAGTGTATAAACAAATCCAAATCCAAAAAAATCATGTTTTATGAACTAGGTGACTGATTAATTGGGCCAGAACCATGAATAGGCTCTTGGGTGAAATCTCAAAGCTCTTTGTCCCAGATGCCATGGTCTTGATCGAGGTTCATATGCATTCTGTGCCCTCCACAAGTGGGGATGGGTCCATGGGTGCATTCTTGGATGAACCCTCATTTCTCTTTGCCCTAAATGTAATGGTCGTGATTGATGGGCACGAGGGCTCTCCTGCCTCCTAAAATGGGGATGGGCCCATGGATATGTTCTTGGGTGAAGCCTCATATGCCCCATATGCCATGGTTGTGATTGAGAAGAATACACATTCTGTTGCCTCCACAAACTTGGCTGGAACCAAGTATGTGCTCTTGGGGAGATTCTTTGAGCTCTTCGTCCCAGATCTGATTGTCGTACTTGAGGGTCATAAGGGTTCCACAAAGTGGATTGAAGCCATGAATATGCTCTGGGGGGAGGTCTTCGAGTTCTTTGCCTCAGATGCACTGGTTCTCTTTGATGGGTATGTGGGTTTTGCTGTCTCCAAAAACTAGGTTGGGAACATGGACAGGCTTTTGGGTAAAGGTTACAATGAGATCTTCTTGGCAGTTGATGGGCACAAGAGTTTCGCTTTCTCCGCTGCTGACTTCTCAAATAAAAACGGCAGCATTGACAGGCTCTGAGGTGAAAGAATCTTTGACCTCTGTTATTTGTCTTTTTCCTCTTTGGAAGCTGACATCCATCTAAGTTGTCCTGTTGAAATAAAAAACAGACATAGTCATATATTGCTTCTACCATTTCAAGAAGAGGTTGGAAAGTAAAAATAAAAAAATAAAATTAACTTAAGAGGGACATACCAGTTTGTTTCTGCTGCATGCACATTTCCTTTTCAGATTAGGATGGGAACTTGGGCATGGTCTTGCCTGCTGCCTTTGGTTCTTCTTTTTTCTCCTTCTTTGCGGCTTCTGCTGTACCTTTGCATCCTTTATTGTGTGCTGTTTTTTGCGTGGAGCACATTTATTGTCTTGCTGAAAGGACAGAATGGGTGCTCCCAGTGGGGAAATTTCAGGCTCAGGTACTATCTCTGATAAACACAGAAGCATGGGCTCTTCCTCCGGGGAACACACATGCAAGGGTTCGTCTTCCGGGGAGCACATAAGCATAGGTTCTTCCTCCGGGGAGAACATAAGCATAGGTTCTTCCTCTGGGGAACACACACTTATGGGTTCTTCCTCTGGGGAACATTCAGGCATGGGTGCTTTTTTCAGAGTCTTGGCAGGTTGGGATACTCCATGTGACATCCTAGCCTTATTAGATGAGGACCTGTGTGGTTCCTCCACCCTTGTTTTGTCAAGATGGGCTTTAAGAAGAGACGGG